>NC_083113.1:21382331-21494831 GCF_949774975.1 Lagenorhynchus albirostris | reverse complement strand
CATATGCCATGTTTTGCATATGGTTATGTTTGTTATTGCAGATGTAAGAAAAACAATAGATGATTTAAAAAAAGTGATGAAAAATTTTGAATCCAGAGTTGAATTCACAGAAGATTTGCAGAAAATGAGTGATGTGAGTGTTTTTCAGTTTTGTTTTTTGGAAAAATTTTTATACTAAAAAAAATCATACAACCAAGGAACGAATTACTTGACGTTTCAGATGCTTTCAAGACATCTTTCTTAGGTTGTATAGTTGCACTTATAATAATTTTAATATATTGAGGATTCAGATTGTTAACATGCTTTTTCTGTTTAAAAAATTAGGCTGCAGGTGATATTGTTGACATAAGAGAAGAAATTAAAACTGACTTTGAATTTAAAGGTAAGTAATAAGATTGTTTTATATATAGTTACTTAAATATTTATCATTTGTGTTGATTTTTAAGGAGTCTTCTGTATTTGGGATTATATTTATATGATACTTTTTAATTCATAAAATGCAAACATTTGTTCCATTTATCCATTAATGTTTATAATGTCTATAATTTTTATGTAAAATTTTCATATTTAAATATATTTTTAATAGAACACATTAATGGATAACTTTTTGATGAAAAACTTGATTTCTGACCGATCTATTTAAGTGGTGAGTTTACATGGCTTCTTCAAAGTTATTTAATGCTCCAAACATCTAAAACTCAGATATGTATTCTTGGATCTGTTCCTAATTTGATCTTTGACCTTGGTCAAAATCATAATATATCTTTTGCTTATTTTTCTCCTTTTAAAATTGTAGCTTTAGATGTTTTTGGAAGAAAGAGTGAATATAATCTAAGCATATGTTAGCCATTCATTTTATGTTGGCTACAGGGGCCTTCCATACACAGGTTGTTTCCAGGTTCATTTAATAGCTTTCACTTGCCAAGGATTGGGTGTGTGTTTGGGTTTACTTCTATAAAGGCAGTGGTTTTCTAGTGTGCTTTAAAGTGTTATAGTAGTGAAAATTTTTAGAGTATTACAGAAATGGTTTATAATTTGCTACTATAGAAAACTTTTAACATTTATTTTGATTATTAAAGTTCGTATTTTAGTAATTAACTCTGAAGAGAACTTGTTAGTTGAAATAGAGGTGATTTTAGAAGCTATATTCTAGCCATACTATATACTGGCGTGGCATGACAAGTTATAGCTTGTGGCTTTGGAAGGTGAAATAAAGGAGACAGATATTAAAGTTAAAGAGCTGAAAGACAAGTTACGATTTTTGTTTGTGGTGACCATTGAAAGATTTATGTATTTTATAAGTCTGAAGCATAAAACTTAATACTGTTTTATCAATAATAGTTATAGAGAAATGTAATTTTGATATTTTCAGATTTAGAAAACAATTCTGTAAATTTGAATATATGATGGAGGTCATCTGTTAGTACCATATCTCGTAACGGCATTGTAGACTTCTCCCGTTGCCGTCTTTAAAGCTTTAATTTGCTTTATAAAAAAAATTATTTTTTTCAAGTGAAAAGCTGATAGGTTTGAGTTCAGATTTTATCCATCTCCTGCCTCACATGAGGATTATAAATAAGATAAAGCAATTTAAAAAGTAGAAATATTCATATATAAAATTATAGTAGAATTTTTCAAGGATTAGGCTCCATAGATTTCTCCTAGGGTATTCCTGTCTGGCAGTGCCTTAGAGTTGAAAGTATCCTGTGACAAGGCTTTTATGTGTTACTTTAGTAACTAAATTCTCTTGAGTAAGGATGGAAGATGGGTATTACTTGTGTTGAATTTTACATTATAGCTAGAGTGCATTGTGACCATTTCTGCTTATGCATTTTTGAAGCTTTCAAGCAGCTCTTCACAGTCTTTAATATGCTTGTGAATCCTCTGGGGCTCTTGTTAAAATACAAATTCTGATTCAGCAGGTCTGGGGAGGCCCTGAGAGTCTATACTTCTGAAATGTTCTCCAGGGATGCCAGTACTGCTGGTCCTTGGACTACACTCTTAAGTAGCAAGATTCTAAGGAGACATACATCCTTGGAGGTCTACTGTTTGGCTTAAAAATCATGCCCCCCTCTTTCTCAACAACCCCTCACCCCAAGAGGAAATCTTATTAAGTCTAGGTTTGCGCCTTTTAAAAATTGGCTTTTAATAAACAGCCTTTCTTTTTTTTTTTTTTTTTAAATAGCAAAACACCGAATTGCTCATAAACCTCACTCCAAACCAAAAACTTCAGGTATTTTTGAAGCAGAATTCTCAAATGATCTAAAATCCAAGGATCTGCTTGCTGATAAGGAGCTGTGGGATCGACTTGAAGAATTAGAGAGACAAGAAGAATTGCTGGGTGAAATTGATATTGATAGGTACCTAATGACAAAGTTCCTTACACACATTTCCTTATAAAATATGTGCTGATTGAAGAAAATACAGAAAAGCATGCTATACTAAAATATCAATAACCCTACCACCCTAAAATAAATATTCTCTAGAATATTTTCTTTTAAGGCCATGTGTTCATGCACATGCCAGTGCATGTGTGTGTACAGAAATGCACAAAATCAATATTCCTATTTTTTATTATAAGGTTTCAGCCCTATTTTGTATAATAAAGTAAGGTATACCAGATACTTCACTTTAAATAATTATGGATGCTTTATATATTATATTTTAAATGAGTTGTTTTTATACTGTAGTCAAGATAATGCTGTATGTTTGAATGACTTGTTAAAAAAAAATATGTGCATTCAGTTTAAGTTTGTTGCTGTAAAATATCCTTGCTTTCCTTTGCAAACTTTTCTGCTTATTGAGCAGGTAATTTGTAATCTGGTCAAGTAGTTATAGATATGAAAAACTTTACCAAATTGCCTTTTGAAATACATATTAGCACTCACTCAGAATTATCAGAGTGCTCAATGAAAACTGTTACTATAGAATTTCCTATATTATTTTGCTTAAATGATATGCAGAATTAGTTACTGTGAAAAATAAGACTTGAAACACAAAGGATATTTTTTTCACTACCATATTTCACCTATACTTAGGTCTTTTTGATTAACTGATACTGTTTAATTTTTGTAAATCAGTTTTTAATCTTATGATTTTCTTGGTCACGATTCTTTTTCTACTTTTGCATGATGTTATTTCAGTTTGTTGCATTTTGGGTTTTGTTATTTTTATAAGGTCCTCAAATCCTTTGTAGAATGAAGCAAGCATGAGAAGTATATGTGTATAAATCATGCACATATGTAGAAATCTTTTATTTTTTAAAATTACAATAATACAGGTTTATAAAATATTTTGATTATAGAAAGAGAAAGAAATATGTTATAGTTCTGTGGTTGTAGTTTCTGGTCTTTAAATAAAGATAACATATTCTCTATGATTTCTTACAAATTTATGATTGTATTTGTATGGTATTTTATTGTATATGGCCAATATCCTCCTTGCAAAGATAAAAAAAAATCTACTGTATTCTACTTTTGTTTGAATAACTACAACATATAGAATTAGCATAGAAACTATTATTTATTAATTCATTTCAAACATTTTATTAGCCTAGAAATCTAGTTTAAAAATACTTTATGCAAAACCTTAGTTTTTACCCTTTGAACTTAAGTGCAAATTAGAATATGTAAAATTCTAGTGTGTTTGTTTGATCTTGTTAATTTTCTTTTTCTAGTAAGCCTGATACTTTGATTGCAAATGGAGAAGATACGTCCTCTGAAGAGGAAAAGGAAGATCAGAACATAAATGTGAATATGATGAATCAAGTAATGGACTCTCTCACTCCCAGCAATTGTTATCAGAATGTTACAAATTCAGAACTGTTCAATGGTCAAGTGAATAGTCAATGGAACTGTTCAATTAATGGTTCAAATTCTTATCACAATAATGAAGATGAAGAAGAAGATGATGATGATGGTGGTGATAATGAAAATGACCATGATACCTTAGGGGCTGAAGATAATTCTATACCAACAATATATTTTTCTCATACTGTCGAACCTAAGAGGGTTTGTATACTTTTAACTTTACTAATTTTTCATATAATTTGAATATTAGAGATCATCTGCGGTATTCTTTAAAAGAGCAATATTAACAGGGATTAATATTGTTGATAGTGCCAAACAAGAAAGCCATCTTTTGCCTCTTGCTCTGACCAGTTTATCTAAAAAGAAAAAGGAAAATAAAAGTCTAGATAGTTAGCTGGTATTGGTCTGTTGTTCTCTGAAGCCACAATAGAATTTGAAATTTGGGGGTCTGGAAGGAGATCAGTTTGAGTGACAACTACTGTAACTCTACCTGTCCTTCATTCAGAAAGCTTTCTTAAGAATTCTAGAGTTAATTTGGGCATTTTGGTGTATTTAAGATGAAAGCGACTTGCATTAGTTAAATTTTTAATTATATCAGGTTGTTTCTATGTGGGCATAAAATGAATAGGAGCATCATGAGCAAAAAGGAAAGATTTAGAAGGAAGTAAAAATTAGTTCCATTTCTCACAAATTAAATATAAACATCTCTGGGTGGTAATCATGATTTTAGAATTTTGATATTTTAGAGCTGGAGGTTACTACAGAGAGGTCTTCTAATACAGGTTTTTAAGTTTTCTTAGTATCAAAAGACTTTTTGTTCCCTCCATACTTACTGTAGAATACCCAGTTTTAAAATCCCAGATCAAAGCAGGTTGGATCTCACTGAAGGAAGGACCTTAAACTCATTCCCTTGTTCTCTTGGCCTCATAATACTGCTTTAAGGAGCTACTGGGAATTTCATCTTTCTAATTTGTCTTTCTCAAGGAAACTTAGGGCCTAGAAGACCATAGAGCTAGTTAGTAATAAAACAGGGACTCCTTTTTCTCAGTTTGGTGCTTTTTTGTTTTTTTTTACCACAACAGGGCACCCTTGCAGGGTTTGCCTGTATCAGAGGTAAGGGTCTGTGGTAGCAGTCTTAAATGCCTGAGATTATTATTTAATCAAACGTGTTTAAGACATATTTGCTATTTCTTAGGTCAAGATTTCCCCGCTCTAATGTGAAGTGAAATACTTATATGGTGTTTTAAAATATATATTCTAATACTTCAAACTAAAAGGAGCATCTTGGAATTCTTTGGAAAAAATTGACCTATTAGCCAGGAAAAAAGTTTGTTTTGTGATTCTCTTTTCAGGCTTTAAATTAGTTTTCATTTAGATAAAACAGGAAGAATAAATAATATTTGCAGGAATGTTATGGGGAATAGCAGTCATTAATATGGAAAGATGGTGTAAATGCCGAGTAGGGATAGAAGAATAATGTATTAATCCTGAACAGGGTTGATCTTTATTTTCTGGTCCTTAAATTTTTAAAAATTAGAGGTATTTTAAAAATTCTAAATAGTTAAGCATTATCCAATATTGTTTTTATGACTTAAGTTTTATATTCTTACTGAATATTTGTTTTGGTTAATTGTGCTGTTTGTTTTGAAATGCATGATTTAAGCCAAAAACTTATATCAAAGTAATGGGTGATGTGAAAGCTTATAATAATCTAGCATTTAGTTTGTATGTATTTTGCTTTCTGTATGATAATAAAGTCACTGATGACTAGAATTGGTCACTTAAGGTATAATTTAATACTGTAGAAGTATAAGAACTTGTTAGCCTTAGCTGATAATGCACATCATTTGTGTCAAAAAATGTAAACTGCCTCTATTACTATTATTTCTTTAATTGTAGAGTTTATTGGTTTTAGTTTTGGCCTTGATTTCTCAAAAGGATCATAATTTTTTGCTGTGAAATTTTTAGGTACGAATAAATACTGGAAAAAATACCACTTTAAAATTCAGTGAAAAGAAAGAAGAAGCCAAACGTAAGCGAAAGAACAGCTCTGGCAGTGGTCATTCTCCCCAAGAGCTGCCTATGATCAGGACTCCTGCTGACATTTACAGGTGAGTGGTATTCACAGATAGCAGAACAGCCTGCTCTTCCCTTCTCATTTTTTGCAGCTGAGTGTATACAGGAAAAGGTTGCTTGTAACACAGAAGGCTCTCACTGAAAAATGAGGTATTCTGATAGAGTTAGCTTAGTGTTTTAAAGGCTCTCACAGGAGCTGCTGAGCCCCCACCACAGCTTCTCAGTTCAAAGCAATTGGAAGGTTGCTTGGTTTTTTGCTTTTGCCCCTCTTTGCCAGTGCTTTTAAAACATTCCCAATCTAGTAAAAAAATGCTGTATGTTAACTTTAGAATGAAAGTTTGTGTTTCTAGTATGCTGGGGCAGCACTTTTCCTATCACAGCTATGACAGTGCTTGGCACGTGCTTTACCTTTCCACAGAGTTGAAGTTAAGTATGCTATTCCAATTTTTTGTTGTATTGTTGAGAAAGCTGTCATTTGAAAATACCTACTGTTTTCATGACGCTTATTTGTAAAATAGTGAAAATTGCTAAGTGACTTCTGAGCAGGTCTAAAATATATGTAGAATTTTGGCAAATCACGCTGTTGTCACCCAGAACATGTGTATAAATAAACGGCTGTATTTTATTAGGCCAAACAATAATAAAAGTAATGTAAATATGTCATTCGAGGCTACAAAACTATTGTGATGGTGAAAATTTTGGATATAAGTTTGAATAAAACATTTCAGATTGATTTCTAGAAAAGATTTTTTAAAATCCTTGTAAATTTATTCTCAGTTTTATGAGTTAACTAAAGAGCATATTTTTTTGATATTATAGAGTCTTTGTTGATATCGTGAATGGAGAATATGTCCCTCGTAAGTCCATCCTGAAGTCTCGCAGTAGAGAGAACAGTGTTTGCAGTGATACCAGTGAAAGCAGTGCTGCTGACTTTGATGATAGACGGGGAGTCTTGAGGAGCATTAGCTGTGAAGAGGCCACTTGTAGGGATGCTAATGAGAGCATTTTGGACGAGGAACAACAAGAAAATCATCAAAAGAAACTTTTTCCTTTATCAGTAACACCTGAGGTATGTGTGTATCTTTAACTCTTTATTTTATATAGTATCTTTGACCAATTTTTGTGAGTTAAAAAGGTGGTGGTGGTAGCTCCATTTCAAAGGGGTATGCAATTCATTTTCCCCATTTTGGAGTTGAAAAGATATTTTAAAAATTGTAGCTACTGTATCTTCCAGGTATGGTCTGGAAATCATTAATCTTATTGTTCTTAAATTATTTTATATAATTATTTATTGAAGTTAATCGACAGAGTAATGGCATTGTTTATCTTGTAGCTTCTTTAGTTCATACATATATTTAGTCTCAAAAGTCATAGATCATAATTAATTAATTCTAGGCTTGTACTTTTTTTTTTTTTTCGGTACACGGGCCTCTCACTGTTGTGGCCTCTCCCGTTGCGGAGCACAGGCTCCGGACGCGCAGGCTCAGCGGCCATGGCTCACGGGCCCAGCCGCTCCGCGGCATGTGGGATCTTCCCAGACCGGGGCACGAACCCGTGTCCCCTGCATCGGCAGACAGACTCTCAACCACTGCGCCACCAGGGAAGCCCAGTACTTTTTTGATAATTAATAACTTATAAAAAAATTAATAGTCACTAGCAAGCACAATATAGGTATTATAATAAAGTAGTTCAAAATGAAAGTATTACCACTCTTGAAGTTCTATTTCTGTGAAATAGGAATTTTAAAGTATCTTAATTAGCATATGTATTTCATTTTTGGCTAGAATTTTTTTTTTTTTTTTTTTTGGCTGCACCACACAGCCTGTGGAATCTTAGTTACCCAACCAGGGTTCGAACCCGTGCCCCATGCAGTGGAAGCATGGAGTCATAACCACTGGACTGCCAGGGAAGTCCCATGTCTAGAAAATTATTTAGCAGCTTATTTTAAATAAATTCCACTAGATCAGACTTATAGTCATTTTATGCTAGTTCAAGTAGCAGATTGTACTTTTCTCTTTTAAATGCTTTGGTTGAGTTAAAGAAAAAATATATACATGACAGATAATTATCTATAGTCCTTCTGTGTTTTGGCTCGTGCCAGTGAAATTTTTAACTCTTTGGAATTGTGGAACCATTTTACAATCTAGTGAGAGCTGGAGATCCTCTCCTCAGAAAAATGAGTGCACACACATATACTCTTACCAACCATGTTGCACATAGTTTTGTGTGTGGAGAGAGGAGGGGTATTGGGAGATACCAAAATGGAAATGTTATGGTTTCCATTATACCCAGACTTGATATTTTTTTTACTCTTATGTTTGGTGGGTATTTTAGATTTTTAATTTAAGAAGTATTTAGGAAGACTGGGGAACTCATACCATATCAAACTGATATACCCATTTGAGTATAAGTCAAATACATATAAAAATACATATCTTTATAAATGAATAAACATATGTAGAACTTCCGTTGCTTTTGCTAAATAGTCCGTAAGTGGTACTGATTGTACTAAATGGTAACTGGGGATGGAGGGGTCATTGGTAATTAGGAGCAGTATGTATGATTAGAATATTCTCCTTCCCTTCTCCCAATATAATGATTTCAGTTGACCTGGAGAGTATCTTAACTTATTTAATAGTCTTCCCTACTGTTAGAAAAACAGGTGGTAGACTTTTGCTGTTTTTAAGTATCTGAAAATTAGGTTTTTGTAAGGACTTAATATATTGTGGTATAGCTCGAGCTCAAGTCTGGAACTTATTTTCATTTCATCGTATTTAATAGCTTTGCATTTTGTATTGAACTGTTACAGTTAGCACCTAGATGCTATAAATTTTTTAACATCAAAATAAATAGTTCATGGGATTATGGCAAGTACTTTGAAAGATATCTTTTTTGATATCTTTAAATGTTAAAATATTCTCTTTTTCAAAAGCATTTTTAGTATAATAAGAAGGCTCTGTGCTCATTGTGATAAAATAGAGTTTTTAGAAAAGTAAACTTTGAATTTCTTTTAAGAGTTGGACTCCACCCAAGGTCTCAAAGTACTGTGGGAGGGTCAGGGCATTTTTGGTTTTTGTTTCTTTGGTGGGGCAAGTTGGTGGAGGTTGGCTTTTTAAACTATTCAGGTGATACATTGTCATTTTGTACACTTGGTAGACAAAGTCAAGCTAAATATACATGAAGGTTTACATGTCAAATTTTAATTTGTACGTAAAGAGTCTTTAGAAGAAGAAAGTGAGGGGGTTTCAAATACTAGAAATCTTGGGGGAAAAAATCATAACTTCTTGATTTTGATAGATCTGTACATAAAAAGACATAGAAAGGCATATCTTTGTTTTTATTTCCATCAATTTGTATACATTACGTACGTACATTGCATACAGTTGACCAAAATTAAGTCCAGCAAACATCTGGTTGAAATTAAAGAATGATTTTTTGTGGTGCCTTGATTTCTCTCATTGAATTAATTGTATGAAAATTTGAGACTGATACTTATTTCCACTAGCACCAGCACTTTCAATTTTCAGTTTCCACTGATCTCAAATAAAAATGAGGCAAGATACAATAAAATACTCAAATAATTGCATGAATGAACACCACCCAAGAGATGTCACTGCTGCTGAAACTAAGCTCTTGGCTCACAGGCAGCATGGCCACCATAGGATAGCTCATTCATCAGCTGATGTTTGACACCCTAATAGAATTCTTAATTTTAATACATTATTTTTCACAGCATGGTCTGGATATAAATGGAGTGTATGAAAGTTGAGGACCTTTTATTTACCCATTTTTAAAAAATCCCATGTGAACGTGTTTTTTACATTTTTGTTTTCTTGCATGTGTACTATTAAAAAATCTACTTATATTTGGTGGTGTAATTAAGATATATTTTAATGGTACTTGATTTCTATGAGCAATTTGTATTTTGATGTTATAGTTCTGTCTATCAAAAAAATCTTATGAATTTACTTTTAATGAAAAGAAATGTCTAATCGGCAAGTACAGGATAAAGATTTTGTGGGCACCTTATTTGCATTTTATTATCATAATCTCACTTTTGTCTTCCAGGCTTTTTCTGGAACTGTAATAGAAAAAGAATTTTTGTCACCTTCCTTAACACCACACCCAGCCATGGCTCATCCTGTGCTACCCACCATTCCAGAACGAAAAGAAGTTCTGTCAGAAGTATCAGAAGGAACTACAAAGAGGGTTTCAAAGTTCAAAGCTGCCAGATTGCAGCAGAAAAACTAGGGCCTGCTTAGCAAATGGGAGTTTACATCCTAAAACCTAGTTTTGCAATTTTTTAGAATAAATATAGCAAAATATGTTACATGTAATTTGAAATAAGCCATCCTGAGTTAATTTGACAGCAAGTTCTCTTACTGTTATCAATGGTGTTAAAAAGAAATCAAAGTAAATATTTAAATACTTTAATATTCAGCTTGTTTCGTTAATTCTCTGAATACTGTCAGCACTCTTGTTTAAGTTTGCCTTATGAAGTAGTGGCAGCATTTTGAATTATTTTTCAAAGAATACTGTTCATATGCATTGTTTTTGTGTTTTGAACTAAATACTGGCAGTTTTGTACCAGCTGTGATATTGTGCATACCATATGGACCATTTTAAAGAAACTTTTAAAATTTCAAGTAGATTCAACAATTATATTACTTGCTTTAGCATTTTAAAGGCACTTTAAAAAAATCTACTTCTTGTAGGTTTTGCAGCTAGGTGGCTATTTAAAAAATCTCTCCCTCTTTGACTGTCATTCTGTAATCTCTAAGACAGAAAGCTGCATGTACCCAAGGGAAAGTTTCTTTGATTGGAATAATGGTATTTTGTAAATTTTTTTTAAGTAAAAATTTTATGAAACTTGGTCTCTAAAATGTTGTGAACTTTATGATTCAGAATCAAATATAGAAAAGTCTTTGATTCATATATATGTTACATGCACCACACAATGGATCCTTGAATTCTTATAAATCCATAGGCAGTTCTTCCCTAGTGTGTGCAGTTTTAACTGGCATTATATTTTGGGAGAGAAGGAAAGGTTGTCTAGATGATAAAAATAAATAAGTAAATAGATAAATAAATAAATAAAATTTTAAAATAAGAAATTGTATGTTTTAATCTCCCAGACATTTTCGTTCTTAACGGTTACTTTCCTAGTAGTAAATGATTGAAAAACATATTTACTTTTGGTAGAACTCCTTAAAATAAAGAGAAATTTATCCTAACATTGAAAATTACACTGCAAGTGTTAATCATTAGCTTGATGCATGCTAAAATGTAGCTTTTAAAAAGCATTCTGCATTAGTACTAAAATAAGCCATCAAGGCCAGTCCACCCTCCTCTGTTCATGGCTAAATATTTAAAGGTTATTTATAGCTTCTTTAATGAATTCTTGCTTAAACAAAGTGAAATTATGTCCTAGAAAAGTAGAACCTATCTGTAACTAGAACAGCACAACTGTAAAAGTTTTATGAATATGTATTTTAATAATAAGGGGGTGAGCCTGAATCCCCACAAGTTAATGGATAATTCAGATCAGAACAGAGGACTGATTTTAAAAGATTGCCTAAAAATGTAGAAGATTTGTTCTTTAGCAAATTTTGATCAACTGTGCATGTATTTTTAGTTAAAAACTTTTTCTCTCAGCCAATCCCCCACAAAAAAGAAAACAACCAAGAGTACAATCACATACACACAAAGGAGCCCCCAACTCCAACTGCTTGTCAAGTGAGCCTTTCTGTGTTAGATTTTCCCCCAGAAACAAACTTCACTGTGGGATTATTCTGGTGTTCTTTACAGACATATAATTTCAAGAGTATTGTCATTAAATAATTTCTCATGTTCTTCAACTTCATCTTGAGCCTGTTGTTGTTTATGTAGTTTATGTTTCTTCTTGCAAATAAGATGTTCCCTCATGGAACAAGATGGTAGTAGGAACAAAGAAGTATTAGATTTTCTGCTGAAGACCAAATGAAGTAGTGTTGCCCCACTTCATAGCTTCAGTCTTAAAACAAAGTTTCAAATTGTAACTTAACCTTATAGCTTTATTTTTCATATTAAATTCAGTATTCAACATGATAAAATGAAGTTGGTCTTAAGTGTTCTCTTTTAAATTGTAAACAGAACAGACTGAATTTCTTTTAACTTTTGATTTTGAACTAATTTTAGACCTACAGAAAAATTGCAAAAAATAGAGTTCCCATATATCCCCTCATCCAGCTTCTCCTAAAATTATAACATCTTGTATGAACATAACACAATTATTAAAACCAGGAAATTCACTTTGGTGCAATGCTATTAACTAATCTATAGATCTTATTTGAATTTCACCAACTTTCTACTAGGCGTTCTTTTCTGTTCCAAGATCCTATATAGGATCCCACTTTGCATTTATTTGTTATTGCTCCTTAGTCTTCTCCAGTCACTGGCAGTTCTTCAGTTTTTCCTTATCTTTCATGACTTTGGTATTTTTGAAGAGTACTGGTCAGGTATTTTGTATGATGTTCCTCAATTTGGGTTTGTCCAGTACACTCACATGATTAGAATGAGGTTTTGCATTTTTGGCAAGACTACCACAGAAATAGATAATATCAAGAGGTTCAGATCAGAGATGCGTTCTAGGGAGTCATTTCAGGAGGTCCTTAATTTCGCGACCTGCATCACTTTAACCTTGATCACTTGGTTAAGGGGATGTCTGCCAGGTTTCTCCACTGTAAAGTTACTGTCTTTTTCTTTGTAGTTAATTAAATATCTTGGAGGAGATACTTTGCAATTTACAGATTTCTTTTTCTCCTCAAGCCCGCTAATTTTTGCATTCATTTGTGGATCTTGTCTGCAACAGTTATTACTGTGGTATTTGCCTAATAGTGATTTTCTGTTTTGCCCTTTCTTTCTACATTTATTTCTTGGACTCTTTTGTAATGAAAATCTGTGTCATTACCCTCCCACCACGCCTGCCCCCTGTTTATTAATTTGTATCTGTACGGACTTGGATATTCTGTGGGTCAAAATCCAATTATCATTATTTTGTTTATTCAAATTGTTCTACCTTTGACGTTTAGGAACTCCTTTGAGTTGGCTCCTGAATTCTTTCAACAAGTCTTCGTCTTTTTTGAACACTTTCTTTCTGACACCATAAAATGTTATAGGTGTATCTTATATTTTTCCCGCTCCAGGCTTGGAACCAGTAACCACTTCTCCAAGGAGCCCTTGATCCTTTAAATGGAGAATGGTGTTTAAAAACCAACATCTTCTCATGTAGGTGTGTGTATTGCCATTTTGGTGTCATTGCTTCTAGGCCCTTTTAGTAGGTAGGGCTAGGAAATTATGTATACTAACTGATGCACATATCTATGTATATTTGTTTGCTTATGTACATTAAAAAATGGAAGTGTACACTGATACTTCTGATTCTAATCTAACACCACAGGATTCGTTTCAGTTTTTCCTTATTTATGACATCTTTCTTCAATAGTGAGAAATGTGGCTCTTATTGTATACAATGTATTTACTTATTTTTAAAATATCTAGTGCAGTTGACCCTTGAGCAGCTCTGAGGTTGGGGCACTGACTCTCCTCACAGTTGAAAGTTGGCATATAACTTTACAGCTGTCCCTCTGTATCCATGGTTCTGTATCCGTGCATCATATAGTACTGTAGTACATATCTAGTAAAAAAAAATACCCACATATAAGTGGACAGGCACATTTCACACCCATGTTGTTCAAAGGTCAGCTGTTGACACACAGAAGTAGTTTTAGAGTGCTAATCCTAACCCCCCGGAGAGACACATTTATTAAGTATATTGCACTATTTATGTTCAGTTCTTTTTTTCCTTCAGCTTTATCAATCAAAAGTTCTTTTTCTTTCCCACTCCTTCATTGTGATTGTTATTCATTTATAATAGAGTTAGGTTCATTTGTTAGTGTTTGTGCTCCATTGGATTCTCTCCACGTTGTGGCTGGGTTTAATGGTTTATTTGGGGTGTGTGTGAAGGGTATATGAAACATTAATGTGGTTCTAAGAGTCACAGCTATGTAAAAAGATAAGCAGAAGATAAACACTCCTCCCTCATTCCTGCTGCCCATTCTCATTTCTGTCGTCTTTCTGTCACTTCCTCATCTACCCATTGTTAGTAACCAATCTATTTTCTGGTTTAACCTTTTTGTATTTCTTTTGCACAAATAGATACACATATATTTTCTTTTTTTTCTTTCTTACATGAAGGATAACATATGTAACTTCTCCCTTCCACTTTAATGTGTTTAATAGTATGCGCTGGTAATCACTCTATGCCTGTTTACAGAGAGCTTCCCCCTTTTTTTTTAACAGAGGTATACCACGTTTTTTGTGTAGATGTAGCATAGTGTATCCAGCCACTTTGCTGTGTATGGACATTTAGGTTTCTGAGTAATTTTGCAATTACAAATGATGCAATGAGTAACTTTGATGTGTATGTATTTTTGTGTCATTGGAAGTATCTTCCGGGTAGATTCCTAGAAGTAGGATTAATGGGCTATCTTTACTGTATGATTTCTTTTATACATGATAAAGTCTGTTTTTAACAGTATTTGTTTTCTTATCAAGGATGTGGTTTTAACACATTTGCTTGCATATCTACATTTTATTGATGATTCTTTGATAATAACTTTGGGACACTATAGTGTCCTAAATGGACTTAAAGTGTTTATAGTGATTATACTCATTTTGCTATATTTTTATTTGGGGGGGGGGAATGGGTCATGCAAGTGATTTATAAGAGTTTTCCATAAATCGGAATAATTTCCAATTTTATAAAATACAGATACCTCATTCTATTAGATTTATTTTTCTCCTCCATAAGAAATAGCTTTTCAAGGATGCTAATCTTTTTCTGTGTATCCTTTTGGTGAGTGGCATATAGGCTCTCGATTAAATGCCTGTTAAATGAATTGCTCAACTACAATAAATATTTATGGTTTTATGTTTAATCCATTGGTCGATATTGTTCAGTTTTTACATTTTAAAATGCTTTTTCAGTTATTTAAATTTCATTTTAAAGGAACATCATTTAGGATATGAAGTTTTTGCAGTTCCGTTAATAACAATGAATCATAAAGAATCAATATTTTTGATCACTTACTTTGTGTCAAGCATTTTCTATATACTTTATGTGGATTATTTCATTTAATAAAGCAATCCAGCGAGGTAGGCACTATTTTTCAATCCCTTTCCCCCATTTTAGAGATAAGGAAACTAACTCAGATTAAGCAATGTTTTAAGCTACACAACTATTAAATGGTGGAATTGGGGTTAAAAACCCAGGCAGCCTTGTTCCAGAATCATCAGTCTTCACACTTTTTTTTTTTTTTTAATGTTTAAATTGCCCTCGAAACAGGAGCACATAACTAGTAAGGAAATGTGTGATCTGTGTATCTGTATAGTCTTGCTTATTCGCAATGAGGTCACCTTTTAAAAAATATGAGTTAGAAAACTGCTTTGTTTCTTAAACTTTACACATTAAGAGGATTCATTTTGACTTGGTGGAATGGAGGTGAAGTTTCGATGATTTGGCCATGTGCGTAAAAGGAATGTGCAGATGGAGATTAGTA
Organism: Lagenorhynchus albirostris; assembly: GCF_949774975.1. Lineage (NCBI taxonomy): Eukaryota > Metazoa > Chordata > Mammalia > Artiodactyla > Delphinidae > Lagenorhynchus > Lagenorhynchus albirostris. Next base: position 21,479,347 of record NC_083113.1, on the reverse strand, counting down.
AAAGTAGAAATAGTGTAACAGTATTTCATTGAAAAACTCATTTTTATGTAAACTTAGACATCATTATATATAATACACAGATATGTAATACACTGTTCTGTTCTATAATAGTATAAAATAGTATGTTCATAATACAGAGGCCTCATAGTGACTCTCTGTACCCCTAGTGACAGTTTCGGGGTTTTTTTGCCTTGAAGTATTTTGTATAAAAATATAGCTAGTTCGGGCTTCCCTGGTGGCGCAGTGGTTGAGAGTCCGCCTGCCGATGCAGGGGACACGGGTTCGTGCCCCGGTCCCACATGCGGAGCGGCTGGGCCCGTGAGCCATGGCCGCTGAGCCTGCGCGTCCGGAGCCTGTGCTCCGCAACGGGAGAGGCCACAACAGTGAGAGGCCCGCGTACTGCAAAACAAAACAAAACAAAAAATGTGCACTTTTATTATAGCTACCCATTTTCCAGACAGTGTTGTGATCACTTTAGTGTTTGTGGTACTTTGGTTCCAGTTTTTTTGAACAGTTTTACTGAGGAATAGTTTGTATGCCATAACATCCTTTTGGTTTTCTTTTTTTAAAATTGAAGTATAGTTGATGTATAATATTATATAAGCTACAGGTGTATAAGATAGTGATTCACAATTTTTAAAGGTTATCCTACACTTGTAGTTATTCTGAAACATTGGCTATATTTCCTGTTGTACAATATATCCTTGTAGCTTTTTTTATACATAATGGTTTGTACCTCTTAATCTGCTACCCTTGTATTGCTCCTCCCCCCTTTCTTCTCCCCACTGGTAACCACTAATTTGTTCTCAATATCCGTTGAGTCTGCTGCTTTTTTATATTTACTAGTTTGTTGTGTTTTTAAGATTCCACATATAAGTGGTATCATTACAGTATTTATCTTTCTCTGTCTGATTTATTTCACATAGCACAATACCCTTGAAGTCCATCCATGTTGTTGCAAATGGCAAAATTACATTCTTCTTTTTTATGGCTTAATAGTATTCCTTTGCATGTATGTGTGTATATACGTACACACACACCACATCTTTACCCATTCACCTGTTGATGGACACTTAAGTTGCTTCCATATCTTGGAAATTGTACATAATGGTGCTATGAACATTGGGGTGCATGTATTTTTCAAGTTAGTGTTTTTGTTTTTTTCAGATATATACCCAGGAGTGAAACTGCTGAGTCATATGGTAGTTCTATTTTTAGTTTTTTGAGAAACCTTCATACTGTTTTCCACAGTGGCTGCACTAATGTACATCCCACCAACAGTGTGGGAAGGTTTCCTTTTCTCCACATCTTCACCATTGTTTGTTTGTGTTCTTTTTGATGATAGCCATTCTGACAGATGTGAGGTGATATCTCGTGGTTTTAATTTGCGTTTCCCTGATGATTAGTGATGTTGAACATCTTTTCATGTGCCTGCATAACATCCTTTTTTAAGTGTGCAATTTGATGGGTTTTAGAAGATTTCAAGTTGTGCCACTAACTCACTAAACCCAGTTTTAGAAGATTTCCATCATGCTAAAAAGATCCCTTTTTTCCCATTTATAGTCAGTTCCCATTCATATCCCCAGCCTCAGGTAACCGCTAATTTGATTTCTCTGTACAGATTTACCTTTTTTGGACAGTTAATTTAAATGGAATCATGCATATATAATCTTTAGCATCTATCTTTCAATTAGCGTTAAGGTTTTTGAGCTACATCCATGTTGTATTATGCAACAATAGATTGTTCTGTCTTTTTACTGCATAGTATTCTGTTGTATGGATATACCACATTTATTTATTCATTCGTAGTTGATGAACTCCTGGATTGTTCATTTCTCTGGCTGTTGTGAATAACGGTGCTATGAACATTCATATACAAGTTTTTGTGTGGACATGTTTTTATTTCTTTTGAGTAGATACCTGTGAGTGGAATTGCTGGGTCAGATGGTGAATTTAAGCTTAACTTATTTGAGAGATTACAGTTAAATCTTTTGCTCAATTTTTAATTGAGTTGTAAGAGTTCTTTGCATTTTCTAAATATAAGTCCTTTATTGGATACATGATTTACAAATATTTTCTCTAAGTCTGTGACTTTTTGATTTTTTAATGGTATCTTTTAAAGCACAGAAGTCTTTGGTTTTGATGAAGTCCAGTTTATTTTTGGATAATTTTTTTCTTTTAAAGATTGTACTTTTTAGCATCTAAGAATTCTTTGCCTAACCCCAAATCACAAGAATTTTTCTCCTATGTTTTCTTATAGAAGTTTTATAGTTTTAGCTCTTATAATTAGGGCTATGATCCATTTTGAGTTAATTTTTATGTATGGTGTGAGGCAAGGGTCTAAATTCAATTAGATACCCAATTGTCCCAGAACCATTTGTTGAAAAGACTGCCCTTTTTTACAATGAATTTTTTTGACACCCTTTTTGAAAATCAGTTGATTATGAAGTTGTTTCTTTGTATATTCTCCATTGTGTTTTATATATTTGTTTATCCTTATATCAGTACCAAATGGTCTTGATTTACTGTGGCTTTGTGGTAAGCTGTTAAGTTCTCCAAATTTTACTCTCTTTTTAAAATGTTTTTGGCTGTTTGGGGCTCTTTGCATTTCCATGTTAACTTTAGGTTCATCTTATCTACTACTGTGTAAATGTTACTGGGATTTTTTTAGGGATTTATTGAATCTATAGATGAGTTTGTGGGAGAATTACCATGTTAATATTGAGTCTTTTAATCCAGGAATATGGAATGTTTCTTCACTTATTTGGATCCTCATTAATTCTCTCAGGAATGTTTTGTAGTTTTCAGATTACAAGTCTTAAACATCTTTTGTTAAATTTATTCCTAAGCATTTCATTATTTTTGATGCTATTGTAAAGAGAACTGTTTCCTTAATGTCATTTTTAAATTGTTCACTGCTAGTATATAGAAATACAGTTGACTTTTGTATGTTGTCTTTGTATCCTGAAACCTTCCTGAACTCAATTATTAGTTTTTGTCATGTGTGCGTTGGTGTTTCTTAGGATTTGCTACACACAGGATCATGTTATCTGTGAATGAAGAGAGTTTTACTCCTTTCTTTTCAGTCTGTATTCTTTTTCTTAACTGCTTGCACTAGGTTGAATCTCTAGTACAGTATTGAACAGAAGTGGTAAGAATGGACATCCTTGTGTTGTTTCTGATTGGGGAGAAGATATTCAGTTTTACACCATTAAGTGTGATAGGTGTTGCATAGATACATTTTATTAAGTTGAGGAAGTTTTCTTTTATTCTTGGGTTTATTGGAGTTTTCTATCATGAATGGGGCTGGATTTTGTCAAATGTTTATTTCTGCATCTATTGAGATAATTGTGTGATTTTGTTCTTTATTAATGCAGTGTGTTACATTAGTTGATTTTCTGATGTTAAGCCAACCCTGCATTCCTGGGCTAAATCCCACTTTATATAATCCTTTTGTTGTATATTGTATAATCCTGTGTTGTATATAATCCTTTTTATATGTTATTGAATTTGGTTTGCTGCTAATGTTATGGCAGATATTCATGAGGGATATTGGTCTGTAGTCGTCTGTTCTTGTATAATGTCTTTGTCTGGCTTTTGTATCAGGATAATATTGTTCTCATAGAATGAGATGGGAAGTGTTTTTCCTCCTCTGAATAAGATTGTGAAGGATTTGTATTATTTCTTCTTCAAATGTTCGATAGAATTTGCCAGTGAAACCATCCAGCCTGGGCTTTTCTTTGTGGGAAGATTTGTAATTACTACTCAGTTTCTTGTGATAAGTCTGTTTAGATTTTCTGTTTCTTCTTGAGCCCATTTTGGTAACTGGCTTTGTAAGAATTTGTCCATTTCATGTAAGTTGTCTCATTTTTTTGGCATAATGTTGCTCATAGCATTCCCTTATAACCCATTTAATTTCTGTAGGGTTGGTAATGATGTCTCCCCTTTCATTTCTGACTTTGCTAATTTGTGTCTTCTTATTGTTTTGGTCAGTCTAGCTAAAGACCTGTTAATTTTGTTGGTCTTTTCAAGGAGACATTTTTTTTATTTCATTGATTTTTCTCTGCTTTTCTTGTTTACTATTTTATTGATTTTTGATTCCAGTCTTTATTCTTTCCATCCTTCTCCTTGCTTTAGGCTTAGTTTGGTCTTCCTTTTCTGTGTTTTTAAGGTATTAACTTAAGGTATTGATTTGAGATCATTCTCTTCTAATATAGGCATTTAAAGATATAAATTAACCTCTAAGTACTCTTTTAGATGTATCCAGTGACTTTTGATCTGTGATGTTTTCATTTTCCTTTATTTCAAAACATTGTGACATTTCTCAAGATGTCTGGTTTGAGCCATGATTTATTTAAATATATATTGTTTAATTTTCAAATACTTGAGTATTTTCCAAGTTTCTATCTATTATTGATTCCACTTTAATTTTGTTGTGTCTGGAGAATACTTAGTATATCTTTAGTCTTTTAAAATTCATTAAGACTTTTTTGATGGATAACATATGTTCTCTCCTGTGTGTTATTGAAAAGTCTGTATTCTCTTGTTGGATGGAGTATTCTATACATGCCAGCTTCATTGATATTGCTGTCTTTTGTATCCTTGCTGATTTTCTGTCTACTTGTTTTACTCATTATTGAGAGTGGGGTATTGAGGACTCAAACAATTGTTGAGTTGTCATATCTTTCATTTTTGGTAGTTTTTGCTCCATGTACTTTTTTTTTGGCTCTGTTGTTAGGTGTGTATATACTTGTCATTATTATATCTTCCTGATTAATTGATACTGTTATTATTACAAGATGCCCTCTTTTCCTCTAGTAACATTTTTATCTTAAAGTCTATGGCTGTTTTGTTTGATACTATTATGACTACTCCAGCTCTTACGACAGCATTTACATAGTGTTCCTTTTAGTTTCAACCTATTTGTAACTTTGAATTTAACAATTATGTATTATAGATATCATATAGTTGAACCTTGTTTTTAAAATGTCCATTCTGACAGTCTACATACTGATTGGAGTGTTTATTAATTCATATAATTATAGATACGGTTCATTTACATCTGCCATATTGCTGTTTTTTATGTCTCGTGTCTTTTTTGTTCCTCTGTTTTTCATTGGATTGCCTTCTTGGTGTCAAATAAATATATTTTAGTATAACCTTTTAATTCCTTTGATTTTTTTTTTAAAACTATTTCTTAGTGGTTGCTCTAGTTGTTGCTCTAGTGGTTACAGTGTGCATGTTAACATCACAATCTATTGGATTTGAATCTGGAGTTGAAAAGTACAGTAACTTAAGTGATGAACCAGTGAACTCAAAGACGAATCAATAGAAATTATACAATCTGAAGAACAGTTTCCTTATGGGACTCCCATTATTCATGTGTTGATATGATTGGCTATGGTTATACCCCATAGGTCTCTCATACTTAATTCAGTTTTCTTCTTTTTCTTTCTGTTTTTCAGATTGTATAATTTTTGTCTTTGAGTTCACTGATTATTCTTTTAGCCAGTTATCAAATCTTATTTGTCTTTGAGTTCACTGATTATTCTTTTAGCCAGTTATCAAATCTTGTTTGTCTTTGAGTTCACTGATTATTCTTTTAGCCAGTTTTCAAATCTGCTGTTGAATCCCTCTGATGAATTTTTCATTTTCAGTATTGTACTTTTTAACTCCAGAATTTCCATTTGGACATATTTATAATGGCTGCTTTAAACCCTTTGCTAAATCCAACTTTTGGACCCTACATAAATAGTTTCTATTTACTGCCTTTTTTTCAAGTGTATGGGCCACACTTTCCTGTTTAAAACTGGACATTTCAAGTAGTACATTGTTAACAACTCTGGATTCTGATCCTCTCCTGCTTGGGGTGGTTGTTGGGTTTTGTTTGTTTGTTTCTGTCACTTGCCTGGAATAGTTATGTGGAATCTGTTTCTTCCATAGTGTATAGCCTCTGATGTCTCTATATATATATTTTTTAATTCTGTTTTTATTTTTAAGCCTGTCCTCTTATGGACTGCCCTTGGATCATTACATCTTAGTGGCCAGCTGCTGATTGGTCAGAGGTTATACTGAAACATCTTGGGCCAGTAAGACCCCTATCATTTGTCAGTGCACCTGTGTGTGGTTTAGAGGACACATTCAAGATTCATGCAATTTACAGATCTTTCCAAGTTTTTATTTTTGCTTCATTCAGGCTTTCTGTGTTTCTTCCATGTGTGCTTGTATGTGTATGCATGCACATGTGTGTAGATAGCTAAGGTGTCTCATCAGCATGTACACAGATAACCTAACATGCCCACGATCTTTAAAACTGTGAGTGTATCAAGGCTCATGGTTATCTCCCTAGATCCTCCTGTGGAATTTCCAGTCAGTCTTCTGGTCTCTTTTGGTTGGCCCAACTGGTTTGCAACCACAGGTCAGCTGTGATGTGGGCCTTTCCCTTTTTTTTTGGCAAAGCTCCTGGGCATTGGGGTTTTCCATGTTGCTACAAATATAGTCAGCTCCCTTCTGCATAAATGCCTCTGGTTTTCATAAGTTGTCCCACCTTGTTAGAACTGTTGCTCCAGAGGAGGTGGGGTGAAAGAGGGTGGGTAAAATGTTACACTGCTATCATTCTTACCCAAGTTTCAGTGGTTTTCTTGAATACGAACTTCTCAATTTGTTTTATGCCTTTGGTCAATTTTCAGAGTACAGAAATAATTGTTTTTGACGGTGTTGTCCAATTTTATCTTTTCTTTTTGGGGAACATATTAGCAAAGATCTTCACTTTGCCATTCCTCTCAATTATCTGTTAAACAATTTTTTAAAAACATGTAAAATTCTTTAATGTCTACTCATGAATTTCCCATTTCTAGTGCTCTTCATTACTTTTTGTATGTTTGGGTCTCCATCTGATTTTATTTTCCTCCAGTCTGTAGAACTTCCTTTAGCAATTATTTTAGAACTGGTGTGATAGACCAAGTTCTGTCAATTTTTGTCTGAAAAAGTGTTACTTGGCCTTCACTTTTGAAAGATATTTTTGCTGGGTATAGAATCCTTTGCATATTGGGTTTTTTTCCTTTAGCACTTTGAAGATGTTTTCATTTTATGGTGTTGTCTTATCGTTGTTCTTCCAAATGTGATGTATCTTTTTCCTCTGGTGATTTAATTATGATGTGCATAAGTGTGATTTTCTTCATGTGTAGTCTTGTTGGGTTTTGTTGAACATCTTGGATCTGTGGATTTAGGGTTTTCATCAAATTTGGAAATATTTTGGCCATTATTTCTTTAAATATTGCTTGGTCCCTAACCCTCTCTCCTCCTTTTGGAACGAACACCAATTACACTTATAATACACAATTTTATTGTGCCATAAGGTCACTGAGGCTCTCTTCATCTTTGTTCAATCCATTTTCATGTGTTTCATGTTAGGTAGTTTTTATTGATATGTTTTTAAGTTCACTGATTTTTTTTTTCTGCAACGTCTTATTTGCTTTTGATCATATCCAGTAAGTTTTTTGTTTCAGATATTGTCTTTTTTTACACTAGAATTTCCATTTGGTTCTTTTATTATATATAAAAATCTTTCATTTCCCTCTCCATTATGTTAATAATTTCCTTTAAATCATTAAGCATATTTGCAATAGCTGTTGTAAAGTTCTTGTCTGCTAATTCTACCATTTCTATAACTCCTACAGCATGTTTGTAGTTCTACTGACTGATTTTCCTTCTGATTAAGGGTCACAATTTGCTGCTTATTCTCATGTTTAGTAATTTTTTATTTGATGCCAGAAATTATTAATCTTTTTATTTTGAAATAAATCTAGATTTATAGACAAGTTTCAAAGATAATTGAGCAGGTTCTCATACATCCCTCACCCATTTTCAGTTTCCCCTAATGCTAACATGTTATATTACCAAGGTGTGTTTGTCAAAACTAAGAAATTAGCACAATGCAATACTATTAACTGAACTACAGACTTTATTTGAATTTCACCAGTTCTTCCATCAGTGTCATTTTTTTTTTCCAGGATACATTCTAGGATACTACATTGCATTTAGTGGTCATGTCTTCTAGCCTCATTCTGTGACAATTTCTCAGTTTCTTGATTTTCATGACCTTGATACTTTGAGAGAGAAAGCCACAGTGATGATAGGATGCACCTCATTTGTTTCTCTCTGTTCTAGTGCCTAAGAACACTTGTGTCATGTATTTGTGCAGTTTTTTCAGCTGTTTCTGGTAGAAGGGCAAGTTCTGTACCAGTTTACTCCTTCAAGACTAGAATCAGAAGTCATTGGCAGGACCTCTTTGTTATGTTCCTTGACTGGAATTTCTCAGTTAATCTCATTGCTTGCAGTTCCTCAGAACTCTCCCCTTGCAAGCACTAGCTTATGGTTACACATTCCCAGGGGACACCCCACCCCAACCCGCCCCACCTAGAACTCCGGCAGATAGAAACAAGTTTTCTTGCTGTTTTATTTTGATGGTGGGAAAATGCATCTTGGTTTGTCCTGTCACTCTGGCTTAGCTCTTCATGGCCAGTCTCAGTTCTAACACTCCTTCATTGATCCCAAAGACTTGCCTCCTATTTCCTGAGCTTTCAAAATATAAACCTCTGGGTTAGTTCCCAGGACAGCTCCAACCTGATGCTAATGGTTTTAACTTTCTGTTAACTTTTTTGCATACTAGGTTCTATATCTCAGAAGATATGTATCATATTTTATAGCATTTCTAGAGATTTTATAGCAGGAAGGCTGACAGAATATATTGTCTATAGTATTTCTGAGCATTTTCTCTGTGTAAAGTGCTAAAAAGGGCCATATATTGGCTTCATGGACTAATGTGGTTTACCTTATTTGGGAAAGCAGGTCAAGTGTGTGAGTCAAAGGAGAACACCAGAAGTGCTATAAGAGATGTGCATTGGGGGTTCAAACAGAGTCATCTGTCCTCTTTGGGGTAAGAGAATTGGCAACTACTTCATGTTAGAGGAAGTACTGTAGGTAGGGTAGAAATCAATAGATGTACAGGATGGAAAGAATCCTGGTATTCTTGTTGGGGGTAGAGCTAGTAAAATTAAAACCTACACAGGGTTTTATTTATGCTATATTCAAGTTATAAGAGCCCTGAGTCTATTAATTAGTAAACATGTATTTTTGGAAACTATTTTTGGGGGATCCAAGATTTTTTTGCCAATGCACATTTGGGGTTTTGGAAGCTAAATTGAAGGTAAGAGTGGGATGTCAGTGATGATTTGGTGATGAATTCTGTTTGCAAGTGGGGAATGGTATAATCTGGTGAAAATTGTAGTGAAGACAAAAGTTTTGTGCATTAGAGCAGGCTTTGATATTCTAAGATACATAAAGCAGTGTTTAGGCTAGTCCACCTGTGGTCACAAAGGCTAAAAGAGTAAGTTTAATTTTCTAAAGTTATTGAAAATCTTTCAAGGGGCACTTGTTAGGAGATAATTGAGGTGTAACTAAGGAACAGCACTCAAACCCTCTTCAGAAAAGTGAAGTTTGCAAATGCTTGTCAGAACTTAAATGTGTTTTAGGATGTGGGTCTGGTGTCTTCATACTTAAGACTTGTGTGTCGCCGTTGCATATTCCAGTGTGATCTCTAGTGGGTCTTTTAATAAGAGACTAACTCTCAATGGCTATGTCAGTGTTTGAACTATGCAAGAATCTCTGAAGTATTAAGAAAATTTTTTTGAAATTTGTTGATTTCTGAAAAGCAAAGAGATAAGTAGTAATAATTATACCTAGAATTGATTAAAGGGAAGAAAACACAAAAAGCAAATCTATTGATTTTAGAACTGTAAAATACTTTTGAAAAATTATTTTTAAGTTACAATATAATCAACTAATTAGGGTGTGGGATGGGAAATTCCATGATATTTAATATCAGATGTATTAGGGAACATTCCCTCATTACAGTGAATCCCAGGAACACTGAAGGATTTGAGAGTTCCAAGGGTTGAGCCTGGACCACACCATGGAAAGGCTGAGTGTTTCACTATTATTATTCTTCACATCCTACATCTTTGTGATTTTTCACCTAGCCTCAGCAAACTTTGGGGCTATTTGTCCCCTTTGGGGCTATTTGGAAAACCACTGACCAGAGAGAATTTGTGACTCACGGAGCCTGAATGTATGGTGGCCGCGGCTGGAACTGGCTGCCTGCAGTGGGGATACCTATCCTCTCGGGTCAGACTGGGGTTGAAGAAGCTATCAGTCAGTTGATGTCTTCTCAGGAACCAGTGCTTGACTCATTACCCATGCAGCGTTCTCTTGCTTTGGAAATTGAAAATGGCAGATTTCTGTATCCTAATAGTGGTGAATACAGCTGTTTTTGTTGTTCATTTTAGCAAAGTAACGACTTCTGCAAAAAGATGAACTAGGATTAAAAGAAATTAGATGTGTGTATTTGGTATGCAATATTTTTGTATTACAAATAGCTACATTCTAACCCACATTAACCCCGTGATATGTGAATTTTGCCAACTCCTGCTGTGTCTTTTAAATCAAATCCAGTAAATCACTGTGAATGTTCTAATTTCTAAACAAACTAGTCTTCCAGTAGAGGTACTTTAACACTGTACTGCAAATTAGACAACCTAAGATAAATGGACCATCTTTGTTAATTATGTAGTTTAATTGATCAAAACTACCAGATAGGGTTTTATTTATAGCAGTTTTGCTTAGTATCAAATTCTATACTATTAAATAGCTTGTGAGTCATATATTTGAGGTTAAGATATATGCTATTATTTAGCCTCTGTTAACCTTATTAAGTACCCTTTTTCGGTCTAGTTCATGTCACAATATGAAATTGCTTTTAATTGAGATGACCAACTTCCATTAGATTGTTCAACCCCTATTGTATACATGAACACAAAGCACTTTTCATTTTTGCTCTATTGATCGAGCAGCAATTTGCTGAACTATATTCAGAACCTGGTGGAGGAAGATGGGAGATTTCTCTAAATGTTCTTTTTGCTGGTGGTTTTTCTCTCTGGCAAACCCCACTGTTTGCATGTAACTAATTTTGCACGCCAGTAGGTAGCAGTGGTGAGCAGAGGCACCAACAGAAAGCTGCCAGTCAGCAGTTATAAATTATTATTCATTTCTATTATAGGTGGGGTGTGCAGTCAGTTACAGTAATAATTACCAGGACTAGAGGGTTTCCTAGGCAACCAATTTCCCCCCTCATTCATGCTGTTGCTGAGAGAGTGCCTGTAAAGCATGACATTGCTGTATTCTGAGGTTTGTTGCCCCCCTGCTGCTCCAGGTTTGAGGTTAGTTACAGCACCATAAGGTGCTCTCAAGCATAGAGAACTCAGGCTGGGCTGAAAAAGCAGACTGGCAAGAGGGCCTCTCCTCCACTGTTTCACTTTTAAGGAACAGGGCTCTAAAAATGCAAATTCCACAACCTGCCTGATAACATTGTTAAGATCTCTGTAAGTTGTAGAATGTTTTATTTTCTATTTATTTTGGAGATAGTGGGCAATTTCTTTCTTTCTTTTTTTTTTTTTTTTTGCGGTACGCAGACCTCTCACTGTTGTGGCCTCTCCCGTTGCGGAGCACAGGCTCCGGATGCGCAGGCTCAGCGGCCATGGCTCACGGGCCCGGCCGCTCCGTGGCATGTGGTATCTTCCCGGACTGGGGCATGAACCCGTGTTCCCTGCATCGGCAGGCGGACTCTCAACCACTGTGCTACCAGGGAAGCCCCGGCAATTTCATTTTTAAGTTTTGTTATGTGCAGAAAATGTGCAGAAACAGACCTGAAACCAGACCTTTCCTTAGGATTTGAGTCAAATAAATCAATGGGGATCTGTCATAGCTAATCATGGATGTGTTTGTTGTTTATTCAGTTTTATAAAAATGGTTCATAAAGAGGACGTAACACATTCTTCCCGCAGGAGGAGGATTAGTCTTTTTTGTGGTAGGAGAATAATAGAAACCACATCTGTTATCCGGGATCTCTACATGAATCATATCCTACATTTTGGGGCTCTCTAAAATCTTTCATTTTAATGAACTTATATCAAGTGCTTTGCAGTGATAAAAAGTAGTATTTATTTGTGTCTGCTATGAAAAAAGATAGGGGATTCATGTTTCAGTCTTTCATGGAGATGTGAAATGTTTACCCATTTACAAGGCAGAAGTCACAAACCCAGACATGATGCATCCAGATCTCATTCTCTGCTAGATGATTACAAAAGTGTTGGGGACGTCACTTGTGTACTTATTACCTTGTGTTTTCAGTGAGATGTAAGCTATCTTCCACTCTGTGTGCATGGAGGGCTGGGGGCCGCCACAGAGCCGCTTGTGACCGATGGTTTCGTTTGTTGTATGTGAACCATGGCCAGGCTCCTGGGTTTCTAGGCCTTCTTACACTCTGTGCAGGCTGCTGCTTTCTGAGAAACAGAACCTGAAGGGGCCGTTCTCTGGCCCCATCGCAGCCCTCCCCTGCTGTGGTCAGCTACTCGCCCTCCAGTAACTGGCGTACCGCCGCCCCTGCTTCCCCTTAGAGGGATCTAACATTGCCTGCCCGCCTTAAGCCCCTGTGAAAGATGGTGGTGAACCTCCAGTCAGGTACAGAAGCAGTGAGCAGGGGTGTGCACTGGCTTGGTCCTGCAAGAGGCTAGAGCTAACAGCTCTGTGCCCTTAGCCTTCCCTGTGTGTTTGGGGAACACCGCCTTCTGCCATTCACCCAACTTCTGCTCCAGAATACAAACCCTAGGGCTCAGCTGCACTGGACTGTGAGAGCATGTAGGTCACCAGTTGCCCGAAATATCCTACTTCCCCCTTAAGGGACTCCTGAGGTCCAGTTTCTTGAAAGCACCTCAAAGGTACTAAGCAAGTCTTCAGTCACCCTGCTGGATGTGGGCTTATGGAGTGATTCATAAAAATGAAATGTGTGGACTATGTTTTTGATATTACAGATACTGTAAAATATAACTGGCTATACGAACCCACCAGGATGGGTTCATCTGAAGTTTAGGTTTACTTTACATAGTTTAATAATCTTTTTAAAAGTATTCATAAGCCAAAACTATGAGGCTAGCACCTGCTAGCCCAAACAGTTTTATCAAGTAACCCCAGCTTTCCTCTAAATGGCTTAATAGCCTACATAGAAGGGAGTGATTTTACTGAAACGTATGGTGTGGTACACTTCAGGTGAGAACTTCTGCCCAATTTAGCAAAGGAAATAATTTTGTATTTCATATTGCATACCTCTCTGTGCTGCAAATTATCGAAAGTGCTTAGCTAAACTAATGTTATAGATTAGATAATGAACAGATAACAAGGTACACAGTAAATTAAAGACATGCAACGAAGTCATTATTTCCTTAGAGACAAGTACCCTTGCAATACGAAGTCGGAAAAAATGGGTGATCTCAAATAAGGCCATTTTGAACTCTAGATTCAAAATAATCCCGTTTAATTGCATCTTCTGGAGAAAGAAGGAACACCTTAATCTGCAGAAAGAGGCCAGTCTCCTGTTATAATAATGATAAAATTGGAAAAGTTGAGCAGCTCCTCGATTATAAACTTTTTTTTTTTAATAATTGAACTGTTTTAGGAAACATTGTTAAAATCTTAAGGCTAAAGCATTCTTTCTTTTTTTTTTTTGTCTAAAGATTATTCTGCACCCTAGACAAAGGAAATATTTAAACTGTTAAATTTGAACAAAGATACTGTCTGCATATGACTTCTCTGAAGCCCTATAAAAATTCTTTAAAATTGCCTATTCACTCAAATTTACTGAGTGTAGCAAAAATGTCAAAGGCATAAAGTCAGAGAAGATTGAATAAAATAATGCAGAAAGACAGATTAGTCATGCACAGACCCACACAGCCTTTCAGAGCACACAATACCACTTTTTATTACCGCTCTATCTTTACAAAGACTACGTTCAATACATAGAAGATGATACATGGTCAGCCATGTCATCTGCCTTTGATTCCAGGACTCATTTATCTGGGCCCTTTTCACAATGACATTGATGAGAGATCTTAGTGTTTTCAGAGCATTGTTTTATTTATCATATGTAATGGCTGGGGGAAAAAAACAGGAATTATGTCACCGATAGCACATAAAAGAGTCGCATAGAAGATTCTGTGACAAAGTTTGGTAAAACAGAACAAGGAAGCCCATGTAAATATTCTTTCCTCTGCTTTCTCCCCTGCTGTGCCTTCTCCCTCATTCTCATCCCCCAAAGATCTGCTGATAACTGTTGGAAAATATCACGAAAATGTTTCGTTAGGCCAAATGTAGGATACCCCAATCCTTGTAAATCTTCGGCAATTTCATTTTTGTTTAAATTTAGAACATTTTAATTACTTGAGAGTTGCTGACCATTATTTATGCATTTGCAAAGGGAAAGGAGACTATTTATCAGTCACAGTTTTGTATCTTGCAAATTTAATAAAGAGCAGCCCTTAAGATAGAATTTCTTAGGCTGCCACAATTGACAAAAGCCAGCTAATGTTGAAATGTCAACAGCAAACCTCATCAGCAGGCTGCACTGCTGTGCAATCAGGAGAGCGCCAAAGCTCCGTATAAACAAATGTATGTAATGCGCGTGTGTGGGGGTGAAGAGCCCACGGTCTCAGTGCTGAGGGGACCTGGGCACAGGCTGGCAGTGCAAGCACGTCAAGGATTCGTCAGGAAAAAGGTTCCCTTCCACAGTTAGAGAGGACCGAGGTGGTGACTGACAGCTGCCTTAGCAAAGGTTATCTGACATATGTTCTTTGCGGGGAAGCTCATTTCCATGCCCGTGGGAGATGTTGTCAGAGAGAATGCTGGCGAGCTTGGGCATGTCCTTCTACTTCTTCGAGCCATGTCGTCACTGCAGAAATCCAGACAGCACCATGTAGAAGGCTGTGGGCCCATGATGGAGTATTGAATGTGGAAGTACCTAAAGGAAGGTGATCCATTTTTCTGTGTGGAGTGAGCACAAGTTTTCTTTGTCCTTTGAAGGTTTGCTTTGGTTCTATTTCCTTGATTGAGTGGTCTTGCCTTTTTCTGTTCCATCACCGTCCTCTTTGCAGACTGGTGGGCTGCAGACCCAGAGGACCTCCAAGTGAACAGAGGCTCAGATGGGAAAAGGTCTTTCCCAAGGTCCCAGTGTTTCAGCCTTTAACTCCTTCACGCTAGCACTTGACGTAGGGCAGGAAGGGAACATATGGATTGCCTGGTTAGAATGCATAGATTCCATGGATGGGGAGGCTGCACTTCTGCTTGCCCACGGCTGCTCACGTACCTCCTTTTCTCCCAGTTGGTCAAAACTTCAGAAATCTAGACCAGTGCATGGTGATAACCTCCCCCTCCCTCTCCCCCTCTCTCTCCTCTCTACCGCCTCATTGCCCGAGCCTGGCTGCCAGCGCCCAAAGATCCCCAAACCAGGATGTACAGCTCTCCCTCTCTCCCTGCCCCCTATGATGAATGAAGGCATGGCACCTGCGGTCTGCAGCTCATTACGTCCTGTGGGAGAGAGGAAGGGGCACACCTGGGGGAAATGAGGAATTTTTTGAAAGGGGTTGTATGCCATTCATCTCCTCTAACCAGAACATGCATCTGCCTCAGCCATCTTCCAATTGCTGGGCAGTGCTGTGAATGCCCTGATGTTCTCCCCTTCCTTTGTGAAGTCTCCTGATGGCAGAATTCCAAACGTTTAGTGAAGGGAGAGCTGGTGAGAGGCAGGAGCCTGTATATGTGGCTCTTCTGCCCTGTGAGGAGGGATGCTGCTTCTCCAGGCTCGGATTCCCAATACTTCATTTGTTTAGTCAGAAGTCTTCACCAACCCTCTATTATGCGGTAGCTGTTGGAGACAGAATAAGAAACAAGACAGGTCTGGTCACTGCCTTCATGGAACTTAGAGTCTAGCGAGAGAGGCAAAGACATAAACACAGAATGGGCCTGGAGGATTACTGGGTGGGGCTGGGGGTCAGGAAAGGCCTCTCTGGAGGGGGAAGCAGCTACCAGATCTGAAGGATGAACAGGAGTGAGCCACAGGCAGGAACTCCTGTGTTGTAGGACTGGGGTTTGGGACTCAAGGCTGAAAGAGGCCCCAGATGTTTGGAGAGTCACCTGTGCCATGCTGGCCATGAAGGGTGTTATTCTCGGGGCAGTGGGAAGCCCCTGAGGGTTCTGAGCAGGACAGTGACTGGACCTGACTTACATTTAAAGAAAACCACTGAGTCCACTCCTTCAGAATTGATTGTGGGAGGCGAACCATGGAAGCAGAGAGACCAGGAGAGAAAGGCACAAATTAAATATACATTTTGTAGTCAGAATTGGTAGGACTTGCTGGTGGACCAGGGTGGGGAGGGAGGGAATGGAAGAGGCTCCACCCTCTCTGTCTGGCTCGGGTGGGTCCAACACGAAACTAAGGGGTCGTGTTATTAGTGGCTGGAAAGGCCTGTGGAAATAACATAGGCCACCCTGCTGAGACCAGAGAGGCACCCGCTCAAGGCCCTCAAACCAGTTCTACAACCCTGGCCCCTGCCTGCTAGTCCAGCATCTCTTTACCACATTGTTCAGAAATAGTTGAATCAAAGATGAAAAGATGATCTCTCCAGACTGTTAGTTGCAACATTACATACAGTAATGAAATACTGGGAAATCCAAGTGTCTAACAATAAGGAACTGGCTAAGAATAAATTATAAAAATATATTATGTGGCTATTAAAATCGTTTTTAAAGACATAGAATAACATTGGTTAATGCTCATGATGTATTCAATATTATATGAAAACAGGATATGAATATTCTATTTTGTGAAAAAGACAATGCAAATATAGGTAATTGTATTAGGGCTCTCCAGAGAAACAGAACCCATAGAATGTATGTATACACACATGCGTGCACGTGCGTGTGTGCGTGTGTGTGTGTGTGTGTGTGTGTGTGTTTAAACTGAGAGAGAGCAAGAGTGAAAGAGAGAGAGGTTTATTTGAAGGAACTGGCTCATGCAATTGTGGGAGCTGGGCAAAGTCTGCAGGGCAGGCCAGCAGGCTGGAGACCCAGGGAAGAGTTGATGTTGCAGCTTGAGTCTAAAGGGGTGTCTGGAGGCAGAATTTCTTCTTCCTCCGGGAATCAGGTTTCTCTTTTAAGGCCTTCAACAGATTGGACGAGGCCCACCAACATTATGGTGCCTAATCCACTTTACAAGAAATCTACTGATTTAAAGGTAATCACATCTAAAAAATACCTTCAAAACAACATCTAGACTGGTGCTTGACCAACAACCGAGCACCACAGTCTAGCAAGTTGACACATGAATTTAACCATCACAGTAATGACAAAGAAGACTAGAAGGAAGAACGTCAATGTTAGAGGGATTCTGGGGCATTTATTTATATTTTCCTCTCTCTTCCCCAAATTTCAACAGTCAACATAGTTTTAAAATTTTAATATATATAATATAAACAATTAAAATAATAAAAGTGTTGTCCTTGCCCGTATGAGGAAATAATTCTTTCAATGCCTGCAAAAGAGGCTTGTTGGTTCCAACCGCTCCCCTCCATGTCCCAGCAGTGGTACCATTTATTATCTCTTAAATTTACATTTAAAATTACAGAATAACCTTACAACAACTATACTTCCATTTAAAAAGTCACCTATAATCTCACCATGCTGTCAGAGTCATAGTTTTTCTGCTGTATTTCATTTTAGTTTTTTCCATGGTGTACGTAAGCACCACATTTCACCTTTTCAAAATTTCTTTAGTATTCCATTGCATGATGATCTAATCCCCTATTGTTGGACATTAATGTCCTTTCTAGTTTTCTGCCATTAGAAACAATTTTGTCCTAAGCAGCCTTGTACACAGCTCTTTGCACACGTATCTGATTATTTTCCTTAGGATGAATTCCTAGAAGAGGAATTTCTGGGTCAAAGCATATGTATTTTTACAAAATTGGACCTGAGTTCCTAGAATGGATTTATCATAATCCTTGGTTCATTTACCCTCATCCTTGGACTATGCATGGCCCATATGTGGTGTAATTATTTAAGCGATATTCTTAGTAACATGAGCCCACTATCCAAAACACAAACTAAGAATTTGACAATAATCTATGATTCCCTCCATATCCCCGCCTCCTTTTACAATTCTCTCAATTCTCTGTTTATTCCTTTGCTTTCTTTTCTATGTATTTTTATTGTGTCTACATTGTATTCCTAAAGTCACATATTTTTATTTAGTTCTTTCCAACTTTCAAAGGGTACCATCCTGTATATAATGTTTTGTGACTTACTTTTTGCAATCAATATTATACTGCTGAGGTTCTTCCATATTGTTGCACCTCAACGTTGTTCACTCAAGTGTCGTGTTCCCCTAGAGTGTTCCACTGGGTGAAAATACTGGCTAGTTATCCCACTCTCCTGTGATGAGTGTTTGGGTTGTTTCTGGGGTCGTGGTACTGTGAGCAGTGCTGCTGCAAACATTCTCATATAGGTCTCCTTTTATACACATGCACGGTTTTCTCTTGGGTATATATACCTAGGAGTTGAATTACAGTGAATATTCAACTTTAGGAGATAATTTCAAGATGTTTTCTAAAGTGATTGCCTCTCCAACAATCCTCTCCAACACTTGGTATTATTGGACCGGTACTCTTTGTTAATCAAATAGGTATAAAGTTGTCTCTCATTATGCTCTTGATTGCATTTCCCTGATCACCAGTGACGTCGGTCTGTCTGTCTGCTCGGGCTGCCATAACAAATATCACAGACAGGTTGGCTTAAACAACAGACATTTATTTCTCACAGTTCTGGAGGTCCAAGATCAAGGTACTGGCAGATCAAGTTCCTGGTGAAGGCCCTCTTCCTAGTTTATAGACGGCTGCCCTCTTGCTGTCTCCTCACATGGTCGAGAGAGGGAGATCATCTCTCTCATGTTTCTTCTTATAAGGGCACTAATCTCATTCAGAAAGGGGGTCCACCCTCATGATCTGATTACCTCCCCAAATCCTCCAAATATCGTCACACTGGAGATTAGAGTCTCAACATATTAATTTTGGAAGAACACACACATTCAGTGTATAGCATTTTCTCTTATGGCCATATTTATTTACTCTTCTGTGAAATGCCTATTTATGTCCCTTGCCTCTTTTCCCATTGGGTTGCTTCTGCTCTTCTTATTGATATGGAGTTCAGTACATTTTTAATATTAATTTTTTTTGCCATTTATGTGTGTTACAAACATCTTTTGTCTTTCTACTTTTTTTTTTTTTTTTTTGTCTTTCTACTTTTAGAGGTTTCTTTTTTTATTGAAGTATAGCTGATATTCAATAGTATGTAAGTTACAGGTGTTCAATACAATGATTCACAGTTTTTAAATTTATAGTTTCTGTAGAATATTGGCTTATTTCCTGTGTTGCACAATCAGAGGTATCTTTTGATAAATATAAAATTCTTAATTTTAATATAGTCAAATGTATTAATCTTATTCTTTATAGTCATTGATGTTTGTTTAAGGAAATCTGTTCTTACCCCAAGGTCTAAATGATATTTAGACATATTTTCTACTAGGAACTTTAAAGTTTTGTTTTTAACGTTTAAGGCTTTAATCCATCTGGACTTGGTTTTCCAACATGATGTGAGGGGAAGGTACAATTTCTTCTTTTTCCAGATGGCTTATTATTTTTTTCAGCTTCACCTGTTCAACAGGTCCTTTTCCCTGTGCTGTTCTGACGTAACTTTTGTCATATACCTCAGTGTGAGGTTCTGTTTCTGGGCTCTCTGTTTCTCTGGTGGATTTATTTTTCCTTGCACCAATACCACACTGCCTTAATTACTGTGGCTTCATACTAAGTGCTGACATAAGGTGAATCAAGTCCTTCCTCTCCACTTTTCATCTTCAGAAGTATCCTGGCTATTCTTGGCTCCTTATTCTTCCGTGTCATTTAATAAGTTACTTTAAAATCCCTGTTGCAACTTTGAATGAAATAATATCAGATCAATAGATCCATTGGGGGAAAATTGACATCTGTATACACTGTTAAAATTTCCTATTCATGAGTATGGTATATCTCTCTATTTAGTTAAGACGTCTTTAACAGCCCTTTATCAAGTTTTACTGTAGAAGTTATAAACCTTTCGTTAGGTTTCTTCCTAGGTACTTGATAGTCTCTATCCATGGATCTTTTTGCCATGTAGCTTTCCAGGCTGGTTCTGTTTATTTCCTGTTTTCCTTAGCAGAGTATGAGAATGAGGCAGCTTAGAATTGAGCTGAGAGGATGTTTTAGGAATGGAAGGTCTGGTCCACTTGCTGCTACTTGAGCGAGCTAGTGAGGAAGCTTTGCTCTGGGTCTATTTGGGAGGACAGCGTATGCTCTTTGCTGGGGGGAGAGTCATGGGTGACCTGGGTGATCCAGGGAGGAACTGGTTAAGGGAGAAGCACCCAGCCAAGTGATGCCCTGTGGGAAGGGGGAGGAAAGGGCTCCCAAGATCCAGGCTTGAGTCTCGGCTCTGCAGCTACTGGCAACCTTCCTTTTAAGTTAGATTAACTCTTTGTGCTATATCAGCAAATGTGCCCAAATGTGAAGTTCACTGGAGGAAAGAGCTGCATAGAGTTTAGAACTATATGAGGGATTTTCTTTGTATCTGCTTACCAGCTGAGAATGGTGAGGCACTCACGTTGTCAGAGTGTTTGTGACAAACACACAACTATAGGGGCAAAGCTGGGCTAAAGATCATCCCTGGAGGCAGAGTTATGGCCTCGTGGGCCTCAAAGTGGCAAGATTTATCCAGGGAGCATAAGTTAAGGGGATGTTGAGCAATGCCACTTCTGGGGCTTTGAGAAACTGTGGAGCATGTGCTGTGCGATCCCTTCTATGGCAGCATACTAACAGAGGAGAAGGTCACTGCAGTGCTAATGGAAGCCTCTGGGGGACTGCACTAAAGGGACCTGGAAAATACCCCAGCTTCATTCTAGGACAGCTCACATGGGGCCCTACCCCAACCCAGGTCCCTGCAACGTCCACCTTTAACACATCTTTAGTCTTGTTATAGGCTGGCTGTAGTATTCCAGCCATTGGGACTCTTGCCCTGATGACACCATGAGGTTTTTAAGTTCCCCTTGGACCCCATGAGGGATTCCCCTCTGTGCTCAAGGTGGGCACTGCCTGTCTCACAATGTTTAAAGCATGGTGGGACAGTCTTTCCTGAGTTCCTTGGGGATTTCCTGGATGCCCTTCTCTGAAGCAGAGGTCTGTAGACAATACCTAGGCCTATGTGCAGGAAGCTTCCCCAACAGGAGCCAAAAAAGGCTCCATCTTCACCTGATTTGTGTCCACTTGAAAGGAGCCTGCAGGAGGCCGATAAGTCATAATCCAGAGAGGTGATGACAGTCGTCTCCATGCCCCTTGATTAATGAAAACGGGGCTAGCCGGACACAGAGTAGATGGTTATAAATGGTGCTGTCAGAGAAAAATAATTATTGTATTAATAAGGAAACTTCAAAACCAGGCTCTACAAAAGAGAACTGGCAACTTAGTGTCTCGTGGGTTGGTGAAGTGGACTTGATGGAATGGGGGCCACCTTAGCCACGCCCTTGCCTCTCCAGACACCAGCCTCCTCCTCACTGTGCACGTGCCTGTGTGTGTGCCTGGGTGCACCGTGGACATGCATGTGGACGGGGTGGCTTGACCCCGCTCTCATGGGGTGCCGTGGGTCGGCTGGGGTTGTTTGCGGGCATCCGGGACCCCTTCCAGCAGGAACAGGGAAAAACGAGCATATCTTATTGTACCTGAAACACTCTATGATATGCACTAAATATTATGACTACTCGGGGCCTTGCAATAATTGATTCACCCACACAGCCATTTAGACTGCGAGCTGTTCGTTTTACAAATTCTACAATCTTTTAGAAATTCTTTCAGTGCGGAAGATTGCTGCCTGGCCTCAGATTCATTATGGTGATTGAATCCTCTTCAATAGAGAACGGTTTAAAGAGAGCACATGCCCGTGTGTCTCACTCAGAGTGAAGGCACATAGGTTAAAAGCTTGTCTGGGTGGCATAATTCACTGCCGCTATGCCAAACAATCACGTCTTATTGTGACCTTCATAAGATACAAAAAGGCAACAGGATGGAGCTCGGCTTTTTTTAAACCCACTCACAGATTTAGCTTCTGAACATCTGAAGCTTGGAGAATTACTAATTAAATAACCAATTAATAATGTAGAATAGAAAAGCTATTTTTTTTTTTCTGAAATGCAAAATCATAATTAATCAGAGTACAAAAAGCTGCCTGTCTTTATATCAGAAAAATATAGACTAGGTATTTAAATATTCCACCACACCTGAACCCTGGCCATCCGTCATTGTTATGACTTAAAACATCTCAGACTAAATTAGGTTTTGTTTGTATAGAGCAGTGAAAGTCAGATGGCTTGAATGACAAAATTAGAACATGCTCAAATCACTGAGACAAAACCGCATAAAGAGAAAGATGTGCAGGGAAAGGGCTGCCAGTATGGAGTAGAAATCTTCCACTAATTCTTTTAAAAAACGCGTTCTTTCCCATTTGCCCAACCAATCGGTGGAAATATAAATTTCTGGCCCCCAATCAGACATTCCAGGAAAAAAAAAAATATCCCTGCCCCCTTGTTAATTGCCCAAAATAGCAAACACGGCTCTAGAGAGGTCACCCCCTCCCTCCCCTCCCCGCCAATTTCTCTGCCTCTGGTGCCATTTACCCTCCGCGGCACCGCCGCCCACCGCTCCCTGCCCAGCCAGCGCCGCTCCGCCCACCAATTATTGTCGGGAAGGCAAGCAGGAGCCACTAATGATCTAAGGTTCTCCCTCCACCCCTCTGCACTTTGCACCTCTCTGCACATTTATATTTTAAAAGAAAAGCTCGCTTTTATGGTTTGTGCCACCTCCACAATTTATACTTTGCCCATGAAATACCAGAACCCGAGAGTAAATTTTCCAAGGAAGAATCGTATAAACACGCCTCCATAGATTGACAGATGAGCGGCCACAGGAAAGGAGACAGAGGCTCAGTAGGTGCTGCCGGCCCAGGTGCCCGGAGCCCCTCCATTCATGTGTGCAGATGTGCCAAGTGTGTTCTGCCCTGTGTCCCGAACACGGTAGGCATTTCTCTGCCCTCAGGTTTTTGCTCGTGCTGCTTTCTTTTCAGAGAAGTGAACATTTGAAACCCGCCTGATGTTCAAGAGGTGGCCCAACTGTCACCTCCTTGAGGACACCCTCCTGGCTCACCTTGTCAGAATCATCCTCTCCCGATTCTGGGGCCCGCACCCCACTTTATCCGTGGGGTTGGTGGGTGTGGACTCTGCCCAGGCCTTCGCCTCCCTGACCCTTGTCCTGGGGGCGGCCCTGAGCCCCAGCTGAAGAGGGGGTGGTGAGCGACGGTGGGCAGTGGCACCTGCTTACCCATGCCGGTTTTAGAGCTCCCCTTGCCTGGGCCCCAGATGCCACCAGCCTCTGTCTCTGGTGTTCTGTCCGACCCACTGCCACAAATCTCCTTTAACATCTAATTTGCTGTTATCACAGCAATAAATAATTTTTGGTGACAGTTTTAGGTGAGACTTTGTGCAGTGTTTTTTTAATTGACAAAACTGCTGTGAACCAACATACATGAATGCAATAAAAATGTGAGAAATATCTGCGTTACGGCTGAGGTTTTGTCAATAGGGCAGCGCATCGATCTTGGCTACTCTTTGGGGTTGCCTGTGGAGCTCAGTGCCTAGGTTTCAGAACCGCCTGCCTAGGGCCCACCCACGCTGCCCCCTGTGCACCCCTCCTGGAGTGGGGAACCATAGCCTGGGGGCAAAGGAGGAGGAGCGAGAGGCTGGAGGAGGCCTTGCCCACTCACTCAGTCCTTCCATCCTTCATTCATTCAGGCCACCGGGGGATGAACCAGGTGCTGTGTGCTGGGACACAGGTAGGTCAGAGCCTCCCATCCGGGGGAGGGGCAGACCTGGGGACAGAGGTCCTCCCAGCGGTGGGGAGCCTGGCTGGAGGTACTCGACCACTGGCCCATCACAACCCCCGGCTGGGTGCCTCTAGATGTTACACAGGTGAGGGATGTAAGGGACCCCCCCACAAGCATCCTGAGAGTGGACAGCCAGGGAAGGCCTCCTGCAGGAGCAAGGTCTGAGCTGAGAGAAAGGCAGGGGAGCGGCCAGGACAGGGGCCCAGAGCCTGGGAGGAGCAGCCTGGGAGGGGAGCCCAGTGCATTCCAGGAGCCGAGAGGGAGGGTGGGTAGCAGGGGGTCGGCTGGGCTGAGAGGAGGCAGGGCGCGAGCGCTGAGTCCCCCAGAGAAGAGGCTGTGGGGCGGCAGGGTCCTCCGGCCACAAGGGAGGCTTGGAGTTGCTCAGCCATTGTGACATGGTGCTCGGTCCCTCTGCCATGCCCGCCCAGCTACCCCTGCGGTGACCATGGGTGTGTCGCCGCCAGAATCCCTTCAGGCCCTCAGGCCCTCCACCAGCCCCACCTGGACCCAGCCCTCCGCTCCCACGCCCCCTTGGCTCCCTTGGTGTGTGACCCAGCAGGACTGGCTCCGCACTCCTCAAGGAAGGCACGTGTGTCTCCTGAGTCAGGGGCCCCGTCCTGTGCCTTGGTGGGGCCCGTGGTCAGCCCCCAGGCCTGCCCACACTCACCCACCCAGCAGGCCGGGGGGACTGGGCGCCCTTCCCACAGCCACCTTTCCCGCCGCCATCTTGCCATCCCCACGCTGGGGTTGCCTGCTTGCCGGCTGCCCCATCCACATCCCCCCTCCGTGGAGGCCCAAGGGAACCGAGGCCCCCAGCAAGCCTTCTGGGGCTGTGCTGCCCCACAGGCCCCCACCAGACTCCGAGTCCCTGTCCCCAGAAGTGTGTTCTTTGGCTCGGGGGACTGGGCTCCTCTCTCAGTCCCACTAGTTCAGTAACATTCGGGATCCCTGGCTGTGGGCTCCTAGCTTTGCTTCAGCCCTTCCGGGGCCAGGGATCTGGACTGAGCAGTCACGGATGTGAGTGCCTTCGGGGCCAGGCAGGGGGAGAGGGCCTGTGGGCAGCGGGTGTGAGGCCCTGCCTGCCTGGGGCCATCAGATCTGCCCCCCCCTCCCCCTCAGCCTCTTTTAGTGACTGGGCTTGCCAAGCTGGGCGTGTCTGCCCATTCGTGTCCCCAGTGTGGCGAGGGACACGGAGGCCGCCCAGGCCTGGAGGCCTGAGGCGGGGGCCAGCCGGAGGACGGGGAAGAGCCTGATGTCCCCCAGCCCTGGGGCCCCTCCAAGAGCCTGCAGCCTGCAGAGCTCAGCCTTCTCACCCTGGTGGGGCCACTGCTCACCCCTCCCAGAAGCCCTTCGAGCCCCTGTGTAAGTCCCCTGCTCCCCGGCCCTGGCCCCTGCCACACAGGGTCCTGTTCTTTCTTTCGGCGGTGATTGCTGTCCAGCTTAGTGGTTTACCTGTTTGAGGGCTGTGTCCCTCCAAGCGGACTCTGAGCTCCTGGGAGCAGGGTCTAGGGCCTTCCCCGTGGGAAAGTGAGGGGCAATCTGCTATCTCATCAGGAGGGAGGACGACATTTGCTCGAAAAATTGAGAGAGCGTCCTGTGCCCTTACAGGGAGTGGTGGTGTTGGAGATTGCAGGGGGGCTCGGGTCCCTTCAACCTGCCCCAGGAGTCTGCGGCTCTAGCTCAGCGCTGTCTCCGGCCCTGGGACAAGCTCCCCAAGCACCCCAGCTGTGCTCACCGAAGGGGAGGCACTTCTTCCAGTGCAGGTCAGTCAGTTACCCCACATGCTGGGAATGGCCGGCCCTTCCCTGGTCCCCGGCATCTTTGTCAGGGTCCCCTGGCCCTCTGGAGCTGACCAGGAAAGCAGGGTTTCCCCTTAAGGGTGATTTCTGCAGTCACTGTAAGTTGTCCTGTCCAGCTGCCGCCTGGGTGGTGCCTGCCCACGTGACACCTGCCTGGGGAAGCTGGCTGTGCCCTCCTGACGTCAGCCGAGGGGACGCTGCTTCCTCTGCCACACGCTGCTCACAAAGTGTAGGCAAAAGGCAGGTGTCCAACTGCTGCGGGTGAGGAAGAGAACACATTTGGTTTCTAAATCAGGACTCAGCACCAGGGCCAGACACCGGAAGGGAGCCTGTCGGCCGGCTGCTCCCACAAATGGGTGATGGCCTAGGCTCCCCAGGGGTATGGGGGGCTCCCCTCAGCCCTGACCCTGGGTGCTGAAAGCCCCGAGAACAAGCCATCTGAAAATTAGGATTCTGTGTCAGCCTGTCAATCCCCAGAAGCACACAGCCTTCATTAAAATCTGCCTGACATTTCTGTTATGCTCAGAAATCCCGAAGATATGCCAAGTGCCTGCTATTTGCCATCACATCCGCCTGGGAAGCTGTGGGCCGCCAAGCCCATTCTGCTGAAACGCCCCCCAGGAGGCGGCTGGCCGGCTGCGCAGGGCACTGGCAGGGGCACAGGCGGGCTGCTGCAGGGGGCTGCCCGGGAGCACGGCCGGACACAGTGGGCCTTGGGTTCATGCTCTCCGGGGACACGCTGGCTGCTCTAGGCTCACAGTCCGTGAGGGGTTCTGAGTGCGGGGAAGTGCCTGCAGAGCCGGTGAGGGGCCACGGCTGCACCCCTGCAAGCTTGCAGGGGGCCTTCTTCCGTGCCAGGGCTGTGGGGGCCTTGCCTGCGCTGAGGCCTGGAGATGGGTGACAGGGCAGCCGGAGCGGAGAGAGGAGGCAGGCGGGTGCTGTCGATACTGGGCATTGACCTGGGTGTCTCCGAGGGAGGTCCTGTCATTTGGCCAGCGTGCCGGGGTAAAGTGCCCGAAAGGTCACAGAGACCACAGAATTTGTGATATGGAAATGCATCCATCCCGAGAAGGCTGGGGTAAGCCTCGGGAAGAGAGGGAAGGCCCACACTGTAGAGTGAGATGCTGTGGCCGCATCTCAGTTCTGAAGCTATGTCATCTATGTCATGGGGTGGTGGGGGACAAACCACACTCCTGCACGGAGGTATATGGCTGCCTCAGATAAACATGGGTAGCAGGAGGCTTGTGGAGGGACGCGGACCATGCAGGGGTAAGGAGACCAGACCAGACTTCCTGTGGGACTGCCTATTGCACTCTTGAAGAAGGCTGTGGCCCAGATACCAGAGGATGGGAGTCAGACTGGCTATGGGATCTGTCATGGTTCCAGGAGCTTGGGTGCAAGCGACACAAACTCAACTTTTGGACTTCATCAAAAGGGGGACTGTATTGGTTCGTGTAGCATGTTGCCTTCAGGCATGGCTGAATCAAGGCTCCTAAACAATGAAATTAAAGTTCTGCTTCTCCCAAACATCCTTAGCTCTGCTTTCCTCCGAGATGGCTTTATTTATTGATTTATTTGGGCCTTGACGCATGTATGCGGGATCTTAGTTCCCCAAACAGGGATCGAACACGCGCCCCTGCAGTGGAAACGTGTAACCACTGGACTGCCAGGGAAGTCCCTGAGATGGCTTTATTCTTTTCTTTTTGGCTGCATTGGGTCTTCGTTGCTGCTCATGGGCCTTCTCTATTTGTGGCGAGCAGAGGCTACTATCTCGTTGTTGTGCGCGGGCTTCTCATCTGCGGTGGCTTCTCTTGTTGTGGAGCACGGGCTCTAGGTGCGCAGGCTCAGTAGTTGTGACTCACGGGCTCTAGAGTGCAGGCTCAGTAGTTGTGGTGCACGGGCTTAGTTGCTCTATGGTGTGTGGGATCTTCCCAGACCAGGGCTCGAACCCATGTCCCCTACACTGGCAGGCAGATTCTTAACCACTGCACCACCAGGGAAGTCCCGAGATGGCTTTAGTCTTATTAGCAGCAGCTTCTATCACTTTAACAACCCAAAGACAATTGCTCCCTTAACAGTCACATGTGTCCTTCCCTGAGCTAATCATTGGCCAGGGTGATGTGGTACACGGATTAGTTAATCATGGGTCATGTAATCTCCCAACCACAGAGTGTGAGCTATTACCTGAAGAAGAGGAATGATGTGGGGTTAGAGACTGGAGGGAGTGGCTTCCCCAAAGCAGGTCACACATTTGTTATGTCCCTAAGTTTCCACACTTGTCCCAGGAACCTTATTCTTTCTGGAGTCCTCCAGCCTCAAGCATACAATTCCAATGAAGCCATAATTATCACATACCCTCCTGAGTCTGGCTGAGCCTGAGGAATCAAATTGAAGGAGCAGGTGGAGCTGGCCATTGACCCCAGGATGGGGAGAAAGCTCAGAGGAGGTGAGAGGGCTACGCTGACTGACAACTGGGTGGTCAGGCAGGCTTCCTGGAGGAGGTGGGGGTGGGGGTCCCAGCTAGGTCCCGAGAGGTGGAAGGATTTGGCAGAGCTCCTATATTCAGCCTTCCCAAACACTCCCTCTTGCACAATCTGGAAAGTGGTTGGGCTCAGACCGTCACCTGGAGCCCAGGTACAGCCACGTGGCTAATCTGAGCACTCAGAGTAAAGAAGGCTCAGAGGCCCAGGAGCTTGGAGTTAGGAGACAGCCAGCTTTCCTGCTAAGGGCCATGGTGGGTGTCTACAAAGAGTGCCACCTATGGTTAGAGCCTCTGTGCACCCACAGGTGGTGGCCTACTCTGCATCTCACTGTTTCACTCCCCATAGGGTGTGCCATGAGGTGGTGCTTACACTGTCTGTCTTAGACGGGCAGGCTGCTGCTTGGAGAAGCTCATGATGCTGTCTCACGTCTCTATGAAGGGACAAAAATCTCTGCTTCCTGCACACAGCAGCTCGGGGGCTCCAGATGGCTTTAAGAGCAGGCCTCACAGGCTGGAGCGATCACCCCGAGTGCCCTGTAGTCCATCCACCACCCTCCAGTCCCTGAGAGGAAAGAGGCTTTCAGGAGGGGAGGAACATGGGGTGTTAGTGTCCCCAGCAAGGCCAATGGCGGTGAATAGGATATGGAAGTGTGTAAGGGGCAGTGATGACAGACCCAACCAGGTTGGTCAGAGGGATCCTGGAGGGCAGCAGGGGGAGGACAGGCCAAGGAGGCAGGGTCTGACCAGGAAGACATGGAATGCTGGGCAGAACTATGGACTTCATGCTGTAGCTCACGGAGGAAGTGAAATAGAACAAGGCTCCAGAAGAGGAGTCTGGCTGAGTTCACTGACTCCCTCCCTCCCTCCATTCATCCATCCATCCATCTACTCACCCACCCACTTCTCCATTTCTCCATCCATCCACCCACCCATCCTTCCTTCCATCCATCCACCCATCCACCCACCCATTTCTCCATTTTCCCATCCATCCATCCAGCCATCCATCCATCCATCCATCCCAAGAGTTCACACACTAGTGGCTTTCTGAGGGTCTTGGTGAATGGGTACCAGGGGCCGAAGGACAGCCAAGAACGTTTTTCACTTTTGTTACCCCTCTCCAGCCAGAAGAACGGACACGTACGGTCTGAGGGTTGTGCTGTGTGGCAGGCAAACCCTTCCGAGTCATCAACTGCCAGGAGAGAGTGGCTCTCACACCTCAGCTGACTGACGAACTGGGTCCAGTCGGGAAAAAGGAAGCCCAAACCCAGCCAGACTGGATGGGCAGAGCAGGGGGCCTGGGTTCCCAGTTAGTCCCCACTCAACACAGTCTCCTTACTGCTCAGGTGGGTGTGTCCCTGAGACTGTGGACACCTGGCGGGTGGACATTTATTAGGCACTTCCTCTGTGTCAGATGCTAAAAATACAGTGGTGGGCAAGTAAGACCCAGCCCTGCCCCCTGAGAGCTTGTAGCTCGGTGGGGGTGATAAACAGCAATAACTATCGCCCACATCCGGTTCTGCTCTGCACCGTGCCTGGCTCATTGGCAAACACTCAGTGAAGGAATGAGTGAGAGAACGAATGATGCCAGACCCCCAGAGGGTAAGGGGGATGAGCAGCCTCTCCTGGCCCCCATGTGTAGCAGGCTGAATTATCTCCTTATTTAGAAATAGGGTCATGGCAGGTGTCATTAGTTCAGATGAGGTCAGACTGGAGTAGGGTGGGCCCTAATCTAATATGGCTGGTGTCCTTATAAAAAGGGGAAATCTAGACACAGACACTCAGGGAGGGACGATGGAGTGAGGAGACACAGAGAAGACAGCCACCTACAAGCCAAGGAGAGAGGCCTGGAACAGATCCTTCCCTCACAGTCCTCAGAAGAAACCGCCTTGACTTCTGACTTCTGACTTCTAAGCCTGCAGAACTGTGAGACAATAACATGTCTGCTGTTTAAGACACAAGGCCGGGGATACTTTGCTGTCATCATAGCAAAGTATGACGCTATGGCATCATCAGCCTCAGGAAGCTGAGGTGCCGGGCCAGCTGGGGTCTGGGCCTGGAGCCCGCAGGGGCATCCAGGTGCTTGTGGTTTGGGGGTAGGCGTCGCCCAGACGCTCGCCGGCTCCACCCCGGGTCAGGGAGGGCTCACACATGGACCTCCTTTCCCCACTCGACGGCCCCCAAGACCCTCTTGACTGCTCCTGTTCTCTGGGCTCTGGTGGCCCAGGCGCCCTTCTGAGGCTGCCCAGGGGCAGGCCAGAGCCCACTACAGCCCACCTAGGGCATCTCCGGTGGGAAGTAGACAGGGCTGAGTGGGAGCCATGGAAAGTGACATTGGCTTCTTCCTTAATGAATGTGAGTCACACTGTCCTACTGTTTTCTAGCACACACCAAGTACTTTGCAACTCTGGGCTTTTCGCTTGCTATCCTTGGCTTGAGGTTCTTTCCTGAGCCTGTTGAATCACCAGCTGGACCTCAACATCACGTCTTCCTAGAAGCCATCCCTGACTTTCCAAGTAAACCAGCCTGGCCTCTGCTTTTCTCTAGTGGCTTCGTTTCATTGCAGGCGTGTTGGATCAAGCATTGCACCTGTCATAGTGGCTGCTATACCTTAGTATTCAGAATGGTATCATGCATATAACAAATGCTTAATAAATATTTGGGGATGGATGGATGGATGGACAGACGGAAGACGGATGGGTGTTTATCCCGCATGGAACAGAGAGAGCAAGTGGGTTTTGGGTGCTTCTCAACAAGCTGCTTTCCTCGAAGCCCGGGGCAGGGCCAGAAGGCTGAGGGAGGAGGAGCAGAGGCATGGGCCCCTCCCAACCCCAAGCCCTGAGCCGCAGAGTCCCCAGCGGCCCCTGACAGAGGGCTGCAGGGCTCGCCAGCAGCGCGGGGACCTGTGTGAGAGCCGTCGGCTCCATTTCCGAGGTCCTCTGAGGGGCAGCCAGCTCTGAGAAAAGGCAAGGGAGGAGCGCCCCCTACAGGTTTCAGAGGGGCCAGGGCACGCGCCCCCCACATGCTCATGCCCGCTGCCTGCCCCAGAGAGGATCCGTGGCTCACCTCCCCGAGGCGGCCCCTGGGGGCCCCCGGGTGGCTGTGGCCACAGCTCGTGTGCACGGGGCGGGGGGGGGGGTTGGGGGATGTGTCTGTCCCGCTGATGAGCACCCTCCGCCCAGCCCCTCACTCATGCTCTAGCACCTTGTCCTAAAGCCCCGAGCTCGACAGCCCCCGACAAGGGTCAGGCAGGGAGGGTTAGGGTTAGGAGGGCCCGAGGCTGGCTGCCAGCCCTGCTTCAGCAGCATGAATGTCACACAGGGGGAGCCCACGATGGAGGGACGGTGGCCCCCCGCTCCTGCCTGGAGCTGCCGCTTCTCGGATCAGAGGGGCTGCTCTCGGGAGGGACTCCAGGCGGCGGGGACAGGCCCAGCACCCCGTTTTGGAAGGCAGTGCACTGCCCCCCATCAGGCAAGGGGCCCCCTCCTCCCCAGCGGCCTCCAAAGCTGCAGGAAAAGCCCGCTCTGGGCCATGTTTATTTTTGGAGTTTTAACTGGTTGGGCAAGGAAGTGAGCCTTGTTAAAAGGGATTTAACTGTGGGTCACAGTGAGTTTGAGGGGCTTAGGAGGAAAGAAAGAGAAGGGCTTTTCCCCTTCATCTTCCCCAGAGCAGGGGCCCCTTCCTCACAAAGACTCAGGCCCCAGGGCCACGACCTCAATGCCAGCCCAGCTGGAGGGAGCCCGTTCGTAGGGAAGAGCTTAATTCATTTATGGGAACCAGAAAGGGGTTTCTTAGCACCGAAAAGAAAGGCCTTCCCAAGCCTGGCAGGGCCGTGGGGCTGGGCAGAGGGATTTCCCGGGCCGCCTTCCTCAGCTCCCCAAGGGGAGGGCTGTCCTTCTGCCCGCTGGCGCCGGAAGGCAGTGCGGGTTTCCGGGTCTGGGGCGCACTCAAGACCCCCGCCCCTTCACTCAGCTTCCACGAGGATGCCAGCCATCATGGGCTCGCCTAGGCAGGCCTCCAGGGAGAAGGGTCAGAGTCGGGCCACCCAGCTGACTGCGTTAGACCCCTCTGGGTCTGTGCTCTGAGCAAGGTCTGTCGGGGTCAGGGCAGGTGTTCCGTGGCCGGGGGCTGTTCCGGGCACTCCGTCCTCTTCCTCTGCGACCAACGGTGGGCCTCCTCTGTCCGTCTGCCACACGGGGTCCTGGAGGGCTAGGACTCCTCGCGGAGGGAGGAGAGGTCATAGGGCGGTGGGTGGGCTCGATGGTCCCTCCCTGCCGGCGAGTGTGTTCCATCCGCTTTGTTACTCCTAGCGGCTCCTCCAACCTCCTACGCGCGGCCGGAGTCCCAAGATACCCTTTCACCAGCGCGGGAGGCGTCCCGTGGACTCGCCCTGGCCTCTTGGAGAGTTTTATTATTATGGGAAACAGCCAAAGTGGTGAGGAGGGGGCTCCATCATCTCCTGCAAGCAGATAAAATAGAAACAACTAAATAAAGCACCCTTGCCGCTCACGGGAAAAATTCTGCTTGTCAATTATGATTCATGAGCGATTGCCAAACGGGGAGCCGGCCTGCCAGTCTTGAGGCCTGTTCCTGCCTCCCGCATCTTGGTGGGCGAGGCTGGGGGTGGTTTGGCTTTTCTGGGAGAAGGTGGGTCCTTTGGCAGCACTGGCGGTTAACCCCTTGGTGCCTGCATGTCCAGTACCCGGCTGCTAGAGGGAAGGGAGGGGACCTGTGCCCCCAATTTGGCACTGAGGTGGGGAGGGCATATGGACGGCAGCCACTGGCGAGGTGCCCACGCCAGGCCCTGGCTTTGGTCCCAGCGTGAGCTCGGGACAGTGGTGGGTAAGCTCTCTATCCCTCTCTGCCCTATAAAGGCCCTGGCAGAGCTGCCCCTGATCCTCCCAGGCTCCCCGTGGAGGGGCACCAGTGT
Organism: Lagenorhynchus albirostris; assembly: GCF_949774975.1. NCBI lineage: Eukaryota > Metazoa > Chordata > Mammalia > Artiodactyla > Delphinidae > Lagenorhynchus > Lagenorhynchus albirostris. The sequence continues at coordinate 21,446,187 of NC_083113.1, read as the reverse complement.
GTCCTCGCCCGCGACTGCTCAGGCCAGATGGTGGGTGTTTCCAGGCCACCAAGTCCTCTGACCTTTGAACAGTTGCCGCCGAATTTCAATAATGAAAGGACCTCTTTTGAATATGTACAAATGAGACGTTATATTTCCATACATTTTATTTCCAGCCTCATCTGCGAATCTAATATTGACCCGGAGTTATCTGTGATGGGGAAGTTATTAATTCTGACAGATATAAGGGAGAAGCTAATATTCGCCTTTTACAAACACCTAATATTAATCTCGGGCTCTGTAAACGAGATCCGCATGCCGGCATGGGGGAGATGACACCAGCTCGGAATTTGATAATGAAAAATGGGCAAGTTTAATTTCAGGGAATGGATAAAAACGTTTGCCTGCTGCGAGGTAAGCAGCACGGGAGGCCCCGGTGGGATTCCCAGAGGATGGAGCAGAGGCCTGGGAAGCGACCCGCTTGCCCGCAGGCCTGGGGGCCCTGGGGCCAGAGCATCGCTGGCCGGCGTGGGCCCTGGCCCGGGTGCCTGAGAGAGGCAGCGTGGAGCTGCAGCCTCTGTCCCAGCTGCCCACACCTTCAGGAGCAGCTTCTGGATGAGCCTCTGCAGCCCCTACCTGGCCTGGGAGCACGAGGGAGGGACTCCGGGCTGTCCAGGGGGATCTGCGGGCTCAGAGCACCCAGGGGCGCACGAAGGCCAGGCCTCTGCCCCAACTGGCAGACTCCTGCTACCTCACCCTCTGAAGGTCCCAACACCCCTGTGCCTGCTGCCTGACCAGGGGTTGGGTTCATCCTTACACCCATGGCAGACTGGGGAAGTGGGGAGCAGAACGGGGGAGAAGCCAGAGGGTTCCCTGTAACTTGGGGAGCTTGGGCCCCCGCCCCTGAAGAAGCTGCCGCCTCAAACACACCCTTTGCCCTCAGGGCCCTGCCTGCTCTGCTGCCCCCTCCCTGCACCCCAGTGTCCCTCCTTTTTGTGCTGGGCTCAGCCTATGTCTTCTCTCTGCACTTCCTGTGGCCCGGCCTGCTCTCTCCCGACCCCAGTTCGTCTATCTCCTCCTCCTGTGGATCTCTGCTTGGAACCCCTTCCTGGGGGAGGCCACGCCTGACACCCTCACTCGGTGAGGCCCCCTTTTGTAGGCTCTTATGCTGTTAAGGGTTGAATTTCCCCCTTTCCGCATTCCTATGTTGGAGTCCTAACCCCTAGTACCCCAGCATATGACCTCATTTGGAAATAAGGTCACTGCAGAGGTAATTAGTTTCGATGAGGTCACACTGGAGTAGGTGAGCATCTGCCCCAGTATGACTGGAGTCCTGATAGAAAGGGGAGGTTTGGGCACGGGGCGAACGCCACGTGAGGATGAAGACAGACACTGTGGTGATGTGTCCATGAGCCGAGGGACGTCAGAGATTACCAGCAAACTCCCAGGAGCTAAGGGAGATGCCGGAACAGAGCCTTCCTCACCAGCCTGCTAACACCGTGACCGTGGACCTGTGGCCCCCAGAGCTGGGGGAGAACATGTTTTTGTTGTCTGGGCTCCCGGTCTGTGGGACTTTGTTATGGCAGCTGACAAACTAATGTGTATGTGTTTCCTTTGTGGCTTTGTCACCACACACACAGGGGAGTGTGGAGTGTGACTGTCTTGTGAACTCCACGGAGGGAGGGATGATTCTGCCCCCCGCTGTGCACCCTGATGGGTTCCCTGCGCTGGGCAGGTTGCCTGGCACATTGTAGGTGCCCGAAGAGTAGCTGTGGGTTGGATGGCTGCGTCCCTTGTCTCTACTGGAACTACAGTGATCAGCGTTCATTAGATTCTTCCTGTTTGCCCCGGATGGCGCCAGGGTTGGGTGTGTGCACAGGACCCTAACAACTTACCCCAGCCTGTTCTGACGGCATGTTCTTTTTATTTCTGCAGGCCCTGTGGGTGCTGGGAGTCTGGTGAGGTGGGGACTCTGTCAGGAGGTCAGGGTGGAACTCCAGGTGCAGCCCGCAGCTTGGGCAGAGGCGGCAGCTGTGGAGGGCCTGGAGACAGCTGGAAACTGCGTGTCCCTGCTGGGGAGCACAGGCCTTGGCAGTGGGCGTCTCCTCCGTTCATCCACTGTGGGCCTTTCGGGCAGCAACTGGCGCCCTGTTCACTGCGAAGGACCAGTCAGTCCTCCACACACACTGGCTGTCGGGGCGAGCAGCTGCCCCAGGACGCGCTGCAGGGGGTCACAGAGGGCTTTCCCTTTGCCCCCGAAGCACAGCCGTCCCAGTAATGTCACGGTTGACCCCGAGGGTCTGATACCTTGTGCACTATGCTGGGTAGAGCTTAAGCCTTGGGGCAGGTGTGGTGCCTTCAAATCTCCAACTGCGGAACTGGGAAGGACCTTGGCTATCACTGAGGCTGCCCTTTGCCAGGTTGGCAAATGAGGACACAGAGAGGGGGAGTGACCTATCCAAAGCCACACAGCAGGGCACGGGCAGAACAGGGAGAGGGTCCAGCCCCTGCTCCAGGCTTAGGGTTCAGATGCTCACGTTTCGGGAAGAAGGGGCTAGGAAAGCATGGTGTTAGGAAATCACGGCAGAGGAGTTCAAGACTTCTTTTTTCTTTTCTCCTTCTTCCCCCTCCTCTGTGAAATCCCGAGTCTTAAGTGCTTCCTTTTCAGAAGCACCGGCAAGAACCCGAGGAGCTGGCTGCTCACACCGGCCTCCCTCCCGCGACTCCCTCACTCCCTCTCTGTCCTGCACCGCCCTCCTCATGCCACACCCACTTGCCCCGCGCCCCCAGACATGCAGCCGTGAGAGCGCACACATGACAGGGCACTCACAAAGCATGTGCCACACACACGCACACCCGTGACATCCCTGTGTTCTGAGCAGACCCTGAGGACAAAGGGTCTGGGATCTCCAGCAAGTGCCCCGTGCGGCTCTGATAGTGCAGGATGACGGGATCCTGACTGCTGCTCATGGCTGCAAATCACAAAAAGCCCTTTGAACATCTGTAGGCAACCCAGGTGGCCTAGAGGAGTGTGAGCGTGAGTGTAACCATGTGCTTGTGAGTGCATGTGAGTGTGTGTGTGTCCACGCCCACAGCAGGGAGCAAGGAAGTCCAAGTGGCCATGGTCACCTTTCTCGCCCAGTCTGTCCCGGTCATGATCATGCCTGGCCTCTGTACACATAAGCTGTCCTTTCCCATCTTCCGTGTGGTGGTGATAAAGGTGACATGGGGGAAGATGAATGTCCTTTGGTGGCTTCTCTGTACTTGGAGCCAGGACCCTGTCACTCCCCAGTGTTGGCATTCCCAGTGAGGCTGTACTTCTGGCCGGAGCTTCCAACAGGTCCCACCCAAGAGAGCCTGGCCCATCTCCGGCTGGGTCCAATCAAGCCAGCCAGTTTGCCGGTGGGCACGGAACAGTCTCTATGGCCCCATCCGCGTCTTGGGTGGCTCCTCCCTGGGGAGCACTTCTCCAGCAGAGAGCACTGACCTGCCATCCGGTGGCCTTTCGCTCGACCTTCGTGAGCCAAGGCTGTGTTTATTGTCAAGAAGATGACTAAGAAATCCCCGACATATCATATCATCAGCACTATGATTGGAGAAACAACACCTACAAAATCTGTTATTCATTAAGTGTAACCAATATATAATTTAAAACAGTGGGTTTTGTCAAATAATGTTAGGTCAGCATAATTTTCTGCCTATTACTAATATCTATAACATCTTTGCCTTAGTCAGCTCTATTTAAATATGCAATCATTTACAGCTTTTGAGAATATTTCTATGCACTCCCAATTTCCAATATTCAACTACGACAAGTTTTATGCTGACATCAATAGCAAACTATTAAAGACAGTATTTCATTATTGGTTTTTCATCCCAAAAGTTATTTACAATTATATACTAAGCACTAATATTAAAGGAAACCATTTAAATGAGGTGCTATCTACTTTAACAATATGTCTGTCACAGAATGAGATTGTGTTTAAAGATTTTATCAAGAAATGGTTGTTTGCTGAGGTTATGTTTTGTCCATGAAATATGCATTTCATATCTCTTTCATTTCATTAACATAATTTAATTTGTGCTTTGCATTTTGTGCATAATACATATTTGATTTACAAAACAAATATTTCCATTAGAAAATGAATTTCATGCAGGCAAAAAAGCAGAACCAAATGATGTATTGAAGGAAAATAAGAAGAAATGAAATGCATTTTCTCAGTCTATTAAAAAATCTATGGCATTGACAGAAAGTGCACTTAGTGCTACATTTAAAAAATAGCACATATGTCAATGTATTAATAAATAAAATTGGAAATACAAATATTTCCCTATATCAAGCCAAGAATCTCTTTATTTTAATTGAGTTGATTTAAAAGCCCAACTACAATTTAATTTTTATTTCACGATGTGGTGCTGGGGCTGATTCCTTCGGAGCTATGTGGGGTTGGCTGTTGATGGAAGAAGATAGTTGACCTTAAAAATGGCTTTTATTGACAATGGAGAGATATGGTTGAATAGGAAGCGAAGGGGAGGCAGGCCCTTTGTGAGCCGGGAGCAGGGTGGGGAGAGTGGGGCAGGCGGGTTTTGAGCAGCTCCTTGCTCAGTTGCCCTCCTGCTGCCACAGGAGGCCCCTCTCCTCTGCACCCACCCCCCACCTCACCCCCACCTGGACTGCGGGGCTGGTTGGGGTCCCAGGAAGCTAGGAACATGAATACTTGAACCTTGATTGGCCCACACATGAGACGGAGGCTCTGGAGTTAGGGGAGTATGGGTTCTCAGAGCGGGGCTCCTGCCCCCCAGCCCTGCCAGCCACTGACGTTCTCCTCACCCAGGAGTGTGGCCTGGGTGTGTTAGGGGCCGGCATGCCCCCGTCAGTGCCCTCACAACATTATTAAAGGTGATGTGCTCGGCCGACAGTGTTAAGTCCATGATGAGAAGACTCTGGAAGAGGCCACGGAGAGAGGCACAGGGCAGCAGGCAGGACCCCAAACCCAGCGATCCTTGGCTCCCACTCCGCTCAGTAGGAGCCAAGGGACGCTGATCCTTCGGGAGAGCTGTCGGGAGGGGGCCTTCGGGACAGACCCCTGGAGTCCAGCCCCTCCACCGAGGCTCAGAGGGGGGAACGTTGCACAGCGAGTCTGTGGCCAAGCTGTCTGCACTGGCCACCACCCTCTGTTCCTATTCCCTGATCTGAAATCTCTTTCCTGTAGCCCACAGCTCCATACCCGAGGCCCACTCACACCCGCCCTGGCTGCCCTACCCCCAGAGCAAGGAAGCAGTCACTGTCCTGACAGCCCCTGGGATGGTGGAACAGGGTGGAAGAGATCTCAAGTACAAGACTGAGGCTGTTGGGAAGATCCCTGTGGTCTCTTTAAAAGGGAACCAAGGGCTGGCCTTGGCACTGTGATTGTAAGCGTGTCGAGGAGGGCTGCCTGGGCCTCGTCTGACCTCACCTTATATATTCAGTGGGTGGTGGTGATATTAGGTCTCCGAGTGGGGCTGTGGTATACATTTGCACAGGCTGTGCACTGAACCACAGTAGAGATGCCATTCATGTAGCTGAATATGAGAAGGGTGCCTTCAGGAGTTAACAAGGCATGGCAGTCACGTCACACCGTCAGTGGCATGGGACGTCACTGGCAGGGAGGGGGATGCTCCCACATTCTCCTTCTCTCTCTCCCTCTCTCTCTCACACACACACACACTCTCTCTGACATAGTCACACATGCTCCTACTAGCTCACAGTACCTCTACTTATGTACACACACAACACACATACTCACAATTATATTCACATTCACCCATGTACACACATATACATACACACACATGCACACTCTCTCACACATTCTGTAGACCCTGAGGACCAGCCTGCTCACCTGTGCCCACCTTGGCCTATGCCCTCCATGTTCCTTGTCTCCTCCCGTCAGAATGTGGGTTCCTCTGAGGCTGGGTCAGGCCTCCTTCAACGTCCCTGCAGTGCCAGACAGAGGTCCATGCACACATGGGCACAAGAAGGATGGCACCTTGCACGTGGGAAATACCCACAGGCCTCTGGGGCACAGGTGCCTGGACACGGGGCTTGGGGGAAGGAAGGGGGGCTTCCTCCAGCAACTGAATGAGATCTACAGTGCCAGGCCCGGGGCCGTGTGTGTGTGCTTGCAAGCCCTGCGTCGGCCTGGTTTCCGCTCCTAACCTTGTCCCAAGTCTTCAAGCCCCCTCCCCTCCCTCGGCCCCTCCGCTGTCAAGGGCCAGAGGGGAATGCCATTAGAAAAATCCTTTTTGTTTCAATCCCAAAGATCACAAAAAATAGTAATTCTGGCTAGAGCGGGAGGAACACAGCTGAGGAACCAGAAGGCTGAAGGTCTGCCTAGTAGGGGGAAGGGAGGTGAGGAGGGGCGGTGCCAGGGGCAGTGGGGGCTCCTGGTGTTGCTCTCGGCTGACACTGCATGTCAGCAGCTTCCCGGCACCAGAAGGCCAATCTGATGGCCCACGCCTCTGGGTTCTCCCAGCCTAAGGCCCTGGCCACGCTGCCGGGAGGAGTTGGGGGGGTTAAGGCCACAGCATGAGATAGCTGAGGCCACTGTACCAGGAAGGGCACCTGCAGTGCGGTAGAGAGAGCGGGCCCTGGGTTCTCTGGCCCCCCCAGCACTCATCCTCAGCGTGACCTTCCTTCCTGTGCGTGGTGGGAACGGTGGTGTCCACCGCTTGGGGGAAGAGAGAAGGAAGGATGCAGCCTTTGGGACTGGCAGGGGGCTGCGCACAGAGGTGGATGGCTGTCACCACTGGGACGGGCTGGGGGTCCTGGCTCCCTGTGGGGCCAGGCCGGCGTGTGCTTGGCTCATGAGGACGGGGGAATGTGCTGACACAGGAAGTCAGCCTGCTTTCTGGCTGGGGTATTGGAAAAAAAAATCCATCTCCGAGGGAGGACAATCTCATCATATTAGCAGTATGGATTTCTGGCTCCGGCGGAGCCAGAAGCCCCTCTTCCTGGGAGGGAAGGACAGTGTGTAAGGGCCTCGGGCAGCATTCAGCAGCCCTACCTTCCTGTGGCTCCTGAGGAAGAGAGGTTTCCGGAGACCCTGGGGCTGCAGGGGCCCAGATTGGATCCTCACCTTGGTGCCTGGGGCCCAGTGAACCCATCCCAGAGAGGGTACAAAGGAGAGTCTAGGCCACAGGGCTGTGCCCTCTCCCAGGTCTCGGGAGCCCTCACCTCCTTGGCCAGCCAGGTGTCCATCTCTTGAGGACCTGAGAAGGGTACATCTGAGACCAGGCTGTCCAGCCCTGAAATGATGCTTCATTTCTCTCCCAAGATTGTACGTTTTGGCCCCATCTGGACCTGGTTAACTCCATGCCAGGTATTGAAGAGATGCAGGAGTGGGACCCTGCTTCTGCCAGCCAGCACTGAGGCACACTTCTGAAGAGAATTTATCCTTGAGCTATCTTAACACACAATCCTATTTAAATACAACTTCCTTTTTATAGATTTAATTTGTGTGTAGCAAACATACATGCATAATTTAAAACATGAGATGGCTTCTAAGTGAAAAACACTTTCACTTATAGTCTCTGTCCTGCCCTTCCACACCCTCATTCTGGCTCCCCAGGGCAGCCATCTTCTACTCTTTTAGCTGTTCTAATTGTAAGTGTTTTTGTTTGTTGCTGTTTCTACTGTTTTTAAAAGAATGTAATTTAAGCCCAAATTTCCCGCCAGAACTGTAAACTCCTATCACAACTGTCAACATACCAGGCTGTCTGACATTCCCATTTTTTTGAAGTCTCTTCAAAAAAGTCTCTCTTGAAGTCTCCCTTCCCAGGGAGCATTTGGCTCGGCTGGTTGCTCTCTAGAACGGGGCTCAGCTGCTCTCCTGGTGTCTCCCTTCCACATCAGCCTGGGAAGTGACTGTAACCCTCTTATTTCTCATACACTGTCTTCCTTTTTCTTGGTTTATCCCTTCGTTTTGGTGGAACACACCCTCCGGTAACTTTCTGAGTAAAGGTGCCTGGTAAATAGTTTTTTTCAGACTTTGCTGTTTGAAGTGTAGTCTGTACATCCTCCCTCTTAACTGGCCATTTGGCTGGATCTAGAATTCTAGGTGGAAGGCATTTTCCGTCCCAATGTTCAAGGCATTGCCCCATGGTCATCTTGGTAGCAGGATGGTTTTTGAGAGCCCTGAGTGAGGCCTTTCCTAGTCCCAGTCTTTCAGACGTGGCCTGTTTTGTTCTCTGACAGCTTTCAGATCCTTTCTTTATCTGTCCACTCTGAAATCCCGCAATGATGGGCTCTTTCTGTCTAGAAACTTATGTCTTTCAATTCCAGTTGTTTCTCTGATCACTTCCACTTCTTTCAAAGTGTTCTGCCTTGGTTTTTCTCCATCACATCTTTCTGAACTCTTGTCAGGCTTCCATTCCACCTCATCCTCCAATCTATTGTTCCCCATTTTCATCTTTTTTCTTTCTGTTCCACTTCTGAGGGATTTCCTTTCTTTAACTTCCAACCATTCTCCTGATGTTTTAAAAATTTGCCCTTACAGTTCTAATTTTAAAAAACTCTTTAAAAAACCCTTCCTCCCTTCTTTCCTTCCTTCCTTCCTTAGTGAATGTCCTTTTGTCAGTCTCTGGTTACTATTTCATGGAGTCATGTTCTTTCTTACTTTTCTGAGGCACTAATGACAACTTTGTGGGCAGTTCCTCTCTTTTAGAAAACTGTGGTGAAAAACACATAACATGAACCCTACCCTCTTAACAAATTTTTAAGCGTACATTAAGCTAAGTGAAATAAGCCAATGATAGAAGGACAAATGCACAATCCCACTTATATGAGGCATCAAAAGATGTCAAACTCACAGAAGCAGAAGGTGAAATGGTGGTTACTGGGGGTGGAGGGGGACAGGAGAGGAAGTGAGGAGTTGCAGTTCTGTGGGCATAGAGTTTCAATTAAGTGAGAGAAACATTCCAGAGCTCTGTAGGCATCTCTGCTGCTCCTGCGTTGCTTCCGTCTCTCCCAAGTTCCTCTTCTGGCAACTGTCTCTCACGCTGGAGACTGTCTTTAGATGTCTGGTGGCCCTTGGCTGTCCCTGTGTATCTTGGTGTGAAGGAGTAAGGACTCTCCCTGGGAGGTTGGTGCGCAGGGCTGGCCAGCTGGGGCCTCTCTGTGGGCAAATAGGACTTGCCACAGGTCTCAGTGGTATGAAAAACCCTGCCATCTCTTGTGGGCAAGGAAGTGGGTAGATGAGCACAGCCATCAGTCTGGAGTCCCGGGGCTCACCGTGCCCTGTGAGGCTTCTTTGTACCCCTTGCTCTCATCATGGAATCTGCCGCCTCTGTTCAGCTTCTCCAGAGAACCAGCTCCACTTTCTGCTGGCATGGCAGGGGTGTTCTCTTGACTGATTCGACTCTCTGTCACACCCCACACCCAGAAAGACCCGTGCTTCCGGTCCCCAAGTGGCCCCCACTGCAGGGACATCTGCCAGTCCCCCGGCCCACTCACTCAGTTGTTACTGCTCCATCTCTCAAACTTCTGTCCAAATCTCTTCTTTGCCATTGCAGCTCTTCCCATTCTCTGTGTTTTGTTCTGTGGACTTGTGTCTTTTTTGTTCTGTTACTGTCTGCTAGTGGGACACGGCATGACAGTGGAGAGTCCCACTACATGTGTCCCAGAAGGACACAGCTGCTGGGTCCTCTGTGCCCATCCCTTCTCGTCCCTGGGACTCAGGTTCCCCACGTGAGGAAGAGGAAGGTGTTGAGTGAGATGGCGTCTCAGGCCGGGGCGGGCTCTGCTGGTATTTCTGGGTTCCGCTGAGGTCTGAAGAGACCTACACAGACTCCACAGAACGAAGCTGGGCTGGAGGCACACAGTGGTGCTGCTGTTTTGTCCAGGACCAAACCAAACCGAACCCACTCTTCCTCCATGTCCTAAGCCCACCAGGGCCCAACCCCCCGGGAGCACATTGCTCCCCACCATCCCCAAAGGGTGCATCATTCCCTCCTCCTCACACTTCGGCCACCAAAAGAGCCAGCCTACCGGCCGGGATCCCAACTCATGAACCTTCGGGTCGGGAAGGAGCATGCGCATGATAAAAGAGGAAGCGGGGGTGGGGGGGCTGCGGCATCCAGACAGCTCATGCTCCATCAAAAGACAAACATATTAAATGCTTTAGTATAAATACTCATGTCCACCCGCTGTATGCTCTGTTTTAAGATATAGTGTACTAATAGAAAATTTGAGGTATGATAAGGCCAACAGATCAAGAGATGATTGTCATTGAAACAGTAGTTTATCACAGCTCTCAAGAGGAAGGGGCACATCACACTGCACAGGGCCACATGGGGGAACACAAGTGTCGGTCAGGAGGCAGAGGGGGTGAGGGAAGAATGTGGGCAGGAGCCTTTACTATGGTTTCCACAGGAAGGAACAGGCAAGGCAGGGTAAGCAGGCTTGGGATTGGCTAGTTTGAATAATTTCGGTGGGTTCTGGGGAGTAGAGGCTGTCCCTAGTTCCCTGGGTGATAAGGGCAGGGGGATAGTGGCCCAGATAAAGGATGAGGTTGGGGGTGTGGGCTCTGGCTTGGTTAGCTTGCATAGACGTTTTCTATTCTAGGGATGGTAGAGGTGGCCCTGGAAGGGGCAGTGCTTCCAGGGTCAGCACGGTCCCAGATGTCAAAGCATCAGACGCATAGAAAGTAAAAGACACAGCTAATAAGGCCAGTGAGGGACCCCTGCCGGAGCACAAGACACTGGGAAAGCATAGACTGAGGACACTGGGGAGGGTCCTCCTGGGCTGAGGGGGAAGGAAAGCTGGAGCCCAGGAGCCTCTTGGTTGGGTGGGGAGAGGAGGCTGGGAGAATCCTGAGCGACGGCACCAGAGGGAATGGGCTGGAGGCCTCTGGGAGCTGAGGGTCTTCCTACCTAGTGAGGGCTGTGAACAACTTGAAGTGTAGGAAGGCTTTTGAGACAAGTGTGGGTATATCAAGGAGGGACTCCTGGGCACAGCTGTGCAGCGGGACGCTGTGGGCCAGGCCATTGAGGAGCACAGCCTGTGGCCGTGGGAAGTTCTGCCTCTTCTGTCTCCCTCCCCCCGTCCCTCTCCTTCTCTTCCTCATCTGAGGCTGTCAACCAAGGGCCCAGGGATGTGTGTTAACCGGCCTCTGAGAGGTACCCAGCAGGCCCCCAGCCCAGCCTCCCTGCACAGTGCATCCCGGCAGGGAGCCCCTGGGCCCGAGGCTGTAGAGCAGGGGCTCCTGCCTGCTGGGCCTGGCCAGGTGGGGAGGCTGGGTCCCGCCTACGGTCACTGCATTGCAGGCCAGGGTGCTGGTGGAGGCCTTGCTCAGGGGAGGGGTCTCCTCAAGTGCCTCCTGATGGCGGGAAAATAAAAGCTGTGATTTAGAGGCAGCCTCCACTCGAAGCGCTTCCTTCGCTGAAGACGCTCAGCTAATGAAGCTCACGCAGATTCACGGCTGTGGGTGAAGTCAACAGGGTCCTCACTCCGCAGAGACGAGCCGCATAAATCTTTGTTTTTAATGTCTAATGATATGTAAAATATTTAAATTTGCAGCTCAGAATTACTGAGCTGCCAAGGTTTTTTGCCTGTTAAAGTGTATTCTTGCCTGAGAATTTATGGGGCGCCCCGTGCCCACCGCCAGCCCCCGTTAGGGGACAGGAGGTATAGATTTGTGGTCTCCTTCGGTAAAAAACTTCAGGATTGTCTGACCCTGTAAACTGAAAATTCATGTCTCTTGCCCGGGGACAAATGCATTCTTTGTAAAGACAGCCCATGGCCAGCCTTGGGCTCATGTTAGTTTATTGTCACTGGTTGATAACGTTTAATGGAAAAGATACAAGAGTGCCAAAGAATTTTAATTATTTTTGTGATAAAGTTATATGTTCGGCCTTGAAAAAGTAGAGATAATGCAGGGATTCATTATTATTCCCAGTGTGTTTAAACAGACGACACAGAATGCAAACAAAAGCAGATGAAATTTGAAAAGTATTATCAATATTGCAGATAGCAGATGCCCTTTCGAATCAGAACAAGCATATCTTCTATAGCAACTTTATGGTTGAGTAGTTTATTCATTTCTATTAGAAGGTTGTACGTTTCTAAAATATGTAGATGGTATCTAGAAAAACCAACCAACCAGACAGGTCATTCTGCTTGTTTTCCTAAATTTATTATTTCACTTTTTGCAGGCCCGATCTGAGAGGCATTAACATGGGAGTGGAGTCTTATTGTGTCAAATTCTACCTTGTACATGACCTTTGGCGGGCTTGGCTCTGGGGGGAAGAAGAAATAGGAACGAGGTGTCTGGACCATGGCGGAGCTTGTGTGTGGCTTTATCTGGGTTGTATTTGTGAGGCTGGAGTCAGGGTCTACCCGCCTGTCGGTAAATTTTCCACGTGCTCTGGGCTCCCTCTGGCACCCGACGGAGGGAAACAAGTCCAGGAGCAAATCGCGAGTGCCCCTTGCCATCTGTTCCCTTCCAGGTCCCCCGACTGTGGGGGTCACTATGAGGTGTTCTGAGGTGATGGGAACTCTGTCTTGACCACATAAAAATGGGTCCGACCTCTTTCTGGGGTTGCCAGCTTCGTGGGCCCCTTGTCCCTGGGGAGGCGGTTCTCGCTTTCGTGGCAGTGAGGCTTTCTGGGTTCTGCCCGTGGTTCTCTTGGAGGTGATGAGCAGACCCTGGATGACTGGTTGACCCCAAGGCCCCACTGACTGCCTCTGGGGCCTGGGAAAATCCCTTTTGCCTTCCTATCCTGATTTTCCTTTCTTGTTCTCAGTGGGGTAGCCTAGTTCTCCAGCTTTGTAGCCAGACCGAGCCTTGGGCAAGTGACCCCTCCTTTGTGGCCCCTGTTTTCTCAGCTGTAACATAAAGGTTATGGATACTGTTGAGGTTGTTAGGATTAAATGAGGTAATGCATTCACGTAAAGCTCTCAGCTCCTTGTCTCACATTAAGTCCTCATTAAGAGGGAGCTGTTATTATTACCGTTGTTGTTTACTTCGACTGACGGCTCGCTGGATGCCCAGGAAATTGCCCTCCCTGTCCCAGCTGTCTGCCCAGTGGGACTCCTTCTGAGGCTCCTTCTTGACCTGGGGTTTCTTTGATGCAGACCCAGGAGAGTGACAGCCATGGCTGAACCCTTAGAGCAGGAAGGTGGAGGGCAGGGAGTGTGGAAGTGGTGCCTGAAGCTGGAGGGGCTGGGTCATGGGGAGATCTTGAGGCCAACCTCAGACTTGGGGACTTGCGAGGCCTGGCTTGTAGCTAAGGATGGGTTCGGACAAGGGCTGCCATGAATTAACTGGTGCTTTCAAGAAGCTGTACCTGGCAGTGAATGGCTTCTTAGGAGAAGGGAATGGCCCAACAGCAGAACAGTTACAAAAATAAGCCATGTGATAGGCCGTAAAAGAAGTCACCATATATTCCAAGGGTTCATTAAGGTATATATGATGTGCTCTAGTCACCGTGGAATAATACTAGAAATTAAAAGCAAAAGGATAGCTAAGAATTCTTATGTGTTTGGAAGCTAAATAACATATTTAAAACAAATAATAAATTAGGAGAACCTAGAATGGATTGATCTTGAGGATGCTACATGTCATGTGTGAGACACAGAGAAAGCAGTACATCGAGAGAAATTTATGTCTTTTAAATATATTTATCAGGAAACAAGAAAGGTTGACAGCACATGAGCTACAAATTCAACTCTAGAGATTGGAAAAAGAACAAACCCAAGGAAACAAGAAAGGAAGTAGTAAGGATAAGGGCAGACACGTATAAAATAGAGTGGACTAACAAAGGCACTGACAGGCTCATTGAAAAGATTACTAAGGCAGAGGAAGGGAGGAGAGATGGTGCAGGTGGGAGGGAGCGCAGGCCCTGGGAGGCTTCAGGCGACGGAGGTGGGGACCTGCCTTTCCCAAGCATCCACCGGGACTGGTTTTTTGGGGTGTCCGGGTTTATGCCTGCTGCCTCCTCGTAATTATTATTATTATTATTATTTTTGCGGTACACGGGCCTCTCACTGTTGTGACCTCTCCCGTTGCGGAGCACAGGCTCCGGACACGCAGGCTCAGAGGCCATGGCTTATGGGCCTAGCCGCTCCGCGGCATGTGGGATCTTCCCGGACTGGGGCACGAACCCGTGTCCCCTGCATCAGCAGGCGGACTCTCAACCACTGCGCTACCAGGGAAGCACTGCCTCCTCTTAATTGTTAATGACACCTCCTTTCCCCTCCAAGAGTGTTGCTTTGAAGGGTAACTTCTACCTGTGCTGTCCATCAGGTGCCACATTTGGCTTTTGAGTGCTTGAATAGTGGCTGGAAGTGTAAATTCACACCAGATCTTAATGATTTAGTAGGAGAAAAAAAATGTAAAATAGCTCAATATTTTTCACACTGAATACATGTTAAATAATCTTTTGGATATGTTGGATTAAATAAAATACATTATTAAAATTAATTTCACTCGATTCTTTTATTTGGCTACCAGAGAATTAAAGATTGCCTGTGTGGCTTACGTTCTATTCCTCCAGCCAGTGCTGATTCACATGGTCACCCAGCCATGAGCTTGGTTCTGGGCTAAGGACCTGATTAAGTAGAAAGGCTTGGGGTTCAAATCCAGACCCAGCATTAACTTGTCTTGGTCAAATTACACCATCTTGCTATGTGTCAATTCCTCCTTCTCTAAAATGGGAATAGTACGTCTCATAAGATTTGGGGGAAGCTAAACTTAGATAATTCCTATAAAGCACTCATCTCTGTGCAGTTAGTAATCATTATTAGTTGCCAGTCATAAAAACCAGCATAATGATGATATGCTTCCTCCCCACAGTCCTCTGATGCTGTTTTATCGCTTAGGAAGTGACAGTGCCCTGAAGGTTAGTGACTTGTCCATGATCCCAGGACAGCCAAACAAGCCTGTCCATCCTGCCACACGGTGCGCCGACACCCATCCCCTGTACTCCTGGACCTGCACGAGCTGGCCTGGCAGGCAGGGGTAGCCTCTCTGCTTCTAACCAGTCCTTCCTTCTTCCAGCTTATCACTCTCCTGCCCCTCCTCCCTGCGCAGCAATCTCAGCCTCTCCTGGGCCCGAGTAAGGCGAGGATTCCTCTTAGCCTCCCCTGCAGACTCAGGGCTTCCCAAGGTTGGACCCTCACATTCCCTCTCTCTGTGTCCCACCTTGGTCCTCCCGGCATTGAGCATATGGCTTGGCCGTCAGCGAAGGCTGGCGGGTAGCTTGACAGATGCTTTCTTGGTTCATCAAACTCACTCTCTAGCTTGAACTAAATGTGGTTCTTCCAGACCTTTGGATGGGATGGGTCTCAGCCACAGCCAATCAGAGATGTGGTGTGCAGAAATGCCCTTGGGGGCTCTCATCTGTGCCTTGCTCCCCAAAGGGACACACTGACTTGGGGACTTCCTGGGAGGAGCCCCAGGTGACAGCACCTGGTTATATGGATCACACCATCACCTCCAATTCAATAAGGCTAGCCCTGCTGTAGATTCCTGTCCTGAGACCCCTCTCCTGACATTCCTGGGTGAGACTCCCTGAAGATCCAGGGCTTGACTTCATGAGAATGAGACGAGTTCAGACAGGGAGCCATGCAGGGCAAGGCCCCATCACGATTCCCGCCTCAGTCCCTGGGAATTCCCTGGGATCTGAGGGCCACGCTGGCAACATCCGTCTGTTGGCTTCCTACAAAGGAGACTGGAGACCGTCAGTGGAGTCAGGAGGCACAAGGATGAAGAGCTCACGTTCATGTAGAAGTTCTGAGCTGACAAAGCTCTTTATGTTCTTTTATTTGATTTCCACAAAAGTTCTGCTAAGAAATATTATTATTCCTATTTTACAGCTGAGGAAGCCCGGACCAGGTAGATACCTTGGCCAAAACCTAGCAGCTGGCTCACGGAAGAGCCAAGGCTTGGAGAGACCTTAGCTTGTCCCAGGGATGGGGGTCACCAGGTGGGGGCTGGGCTACCTGCTGCCTCAGAGCCTACCCTTTGTGCCCTTGGGGTGGCAGGCATCAGGGAGGGGGTGCAGGATCTTGAGATGCAGTAGAGCGGGTGGCAAGAGCTTGAGGTCAGGAGTCAGAGAGAACTAGTTCAAATCCCGGGGTTCCCTACTATTCGGCCCTGTGAACAAGTTCAACTCTGGCAGTTTTGATTTCTTCCCTGGGGTGATGCTAGCACCCCCTCATCTGGCCCCTGTGAGTTTAGATGAAGCAATGTGTGTCTGTGTCCAGGACAGAGTCTGCCACTGGTGAATGGTGGGCTTCTGCTGCTGTTGCTGGTCCTGAGATGTGGGGGAAGGTCCGGTTTCCGAGCAATCCCCCGAGTGGTACAGCCCTGTCTCTATAGCATCTAGCCATGGCTCGACCCAGGGAGCAACTTTGGGAGGGAAGCTGTGTTGCCAGGCTCGGAGTGTGCTTCATCAGTTCTAGTCACAGGGGCTTACTGAAGGAGCTCGGAGAATGGGAAGAATAAGGGGCATGGGTACCACGAGCCCCAGGGGAACCAGATCTTCCTCTGCAGCTTCTCTCTAGCCCTCTCCCGGGCCCGCCCAGCTTCACCCCTCACTTCTCTCTGTACCTCCTCTGCCTCTTGTCTGTGTACACCAACATGGTTAGCTGGCTCAATTCTAACTGGCTCTGCATCCAGCCCTGAACTTCAAGCTGTGTGTTGAAGGAGCAGTGCAGACACAGCAGCGCAGGCCTAGCCATGAATTAGGCAAGTGGACCGTGGCTGGCCTGACCAAGCTGGAGCACAGAGCTGGTTCTACGATGAGCTGGCCCACCCCACTGTGTGCCCAGAGGACCCCACACCAACCCATTTTAGAGACCAAAGAGGGAAGTGGCCACCTTCATCACGATGCCCTTCCGGTGGCCTGAGTCCCTGGGGAAGGAGCCACGTTTCCCTGTCTGGCTGCTCCCGCCAATCATGGCTGAAGACCTCAGAGGCTGTCTGCGGGGACTGGCTGGAGGGAAGTTTTACAAGCGCCGGCAGGAGTGAACGTGCTTCTATTTTATAAGCTCCGTTCTTTTTTGAAAATGGAGCTTCTTAAAACCATTCCCTTTGGGAAAAGTGGCCTTTCCTCTTCAACCATTATGTACAGAGATAACATTAAAAGGCAAAATTATGTACACAGGTCTGAGGCAGTTATAATTAGAATAATTGTCCTGTGTTTCAGGTGCCCCTCTTTCTGGGAAGCTCAAAGCACTATGTGAGCATTATCCAATTAATTCTGGAAATAGGTGGTGAGAGAGGTGGGGATGGGCCTGACATGTGCAGTTTACGGCTAGGAGGCTGCGGCACTGAGAGGTTAAGTGACTTGCCTAAGGTCCCACAGGGTCAGGAACTGAAGCCCGTTCAGTGCACAATAGATTGGTGTCCTCACAAAAAGCATTTACTCTGCAGCTGCAGCTCCAAACGGCAAGTAAAAAGGCCCAGTTTTCATACAAGTGACAGAAATTTCCCATCGAGCCCCCAGTCACAGTTCCCTTCCCCCACCCAGAAGCCAGAGGTATAACCTCCCCCTCCCCCATTCCGCACTGTAGCTGTTGAGCCTCCTTCCCTCCTGGCCCAGCCTCCTGCAGACAGCTCACTGAAGGTAGTGAAGTAAATGAATAAAAGTTGTTGTAGATAACAAGTGGTGGCGGCCGAGAGAGCTAACCAAGCCAGATAAATCTCATGGGTTGCAGAACAAATTAACTATGAAGAATAACTTCCTTTTTAAAGAAAAACAATAAACAGAGTCATAATTGTTTAAGTAGCTGTCTTTTAATGTGGTTTTATGAGCTAGCCTCAGCTGAATTACAAACGCCCCAACTCCTTTTGGAGATAAGCAGCAGTAACCCCAGAAGTGGCTTTGACCCCAGGTCATGGATGGAAATGGCTGTGGTTACCCCAAAGCATGCTGGGAATGTGGGTGGGTAAGAGTGGGAGGCCCTGCTGATGGTTTGTGGGAAGCCCAGGGCATGCTGGGAATATGATAGGTAAGGATGGGAGGCCCTGCGGATGGCTTACAGGAACTGCAGGGCAGGCTGAGAGCCCAGGTGTGTACAGATAGGGGTTTTGCTGGCAAGTTCTCTCCACCTATGGGCAGAACGTGAGAATGATATCTAAACAGATGGAGACACAGGCTCCAAAAACACTTCTGGGCATGGCTTCCACATGAGAGCCCTAGAGAAGCAGTTTCCTTAGTGATGCTGTTATCAACCAGGAGAAGGAAAGGGCCAGCCACCATGGGGTGTATCCAAACTCACTCACTCATCAAAAAATATGGATATCAGGGTCTGGAGAGATGCCAGTGAGCCAAAATGGAATCACAAAAAGCGACAAACAAAAGCCCAGGTCCCTGCCCTCTTAGTGCTTTCTGTCTCCAGGGAGAGGGGTGGG
This sequence comes from Lagenorhynchus albirostris, assembly GCF_949774975.1. Taxonomy (NCBI): domain Eukaryota; kingdom Metazoa; phylum Chordata; class Mammalia; order Artiodactyla; family Delphinidae; genus Lagenorhynchus; species Lagenorhynchus albirostris. The sequence continues at coordinate 21,427,810 of NC_083113.1, read as the reverse complement.
AACCAGACACTAATTTTTAAGAAACACATAGATAAATGTAATATTTATGTGGTGAATTCCAAGAGGAGAGAGAATGCCTAGGAAAGTGTGAATGAATAATGGAGGGGAGGGTGGGGACCGGCAGGGGCTTGTGGGAAGGCTCCTTGAAGAAGGGGCAGTTAGGGGAGACCTTGGGGTGTTACTGGTGAAGGGGTGTGTGTGTGTGGTGTGTGTGTGTGTGTGTGTGTGTGTGTGTGTGTGAGGGAAAGTTGGCTGGCCGTAGTGGATGGTGAGTCAGGCTCCCTAGTGGAAAGGAACAGTAAGAAATAATGAATAAAGAAATGAGGGGTTTTGGTGATGTGTGAACATAAATCTACTATCCAGTGTTATATATATAATATATAATATTATATAATATATAATATATACTGGTAATATGAATCACTGTCTTAGTCTGCTCAGGCTACCATAACAAATACCATAGACTGGGTGGCTTAAACAGCAGAAATTTCTCACCATTCTGGAGACTGGAAGTCCAAGATCAAGGTACCACTAATGCTCTTCCTGGTTTGCAGACCAGCACCTTCTGGCTGTATCCTCACATGGAGGAAAGAGAGGCTCTACCCTCATGACCTAATCACCTCCCAAAGGCTTCACCTTCAAATACCATCACATTGGGGATTAGGCTTCAACAGTTCGTAGCAATCAATGAAACTCAAGTCCAGCTTAACTTTCCTTATGGGGACGTACAGAAGAGAGTATGAAAAAATCTAGGGGACAAGTTTAGGAGATAATGAAACCCAAATGACACGTCTCTCCTCACTGGTCCTTTAAGACTACAGCTGAGCCCCAGTTCAGAGCCCATGGGGGCCCTGGGCCCTGTCCTGAGAACTGAAGGGAAAGGGTTTGCTCCAGACCTTGAGTTCTGGCTTGAGGCCCAGAGTCCGAGGGATAACATGGGGGATTGGCATCTGTTAACATGATTAGATCATTGTTCCCTCACAGCCTCCAAGGACCATTCTTCTACCTTGATTGTAGCTGCTGGTTGAGGTTATTTGGATATTTGCCCCAGGTCTGTCTCAGCCACAGGGAGGCAGAGGGAGGCCCAGAAGGGCTGTCAGGGCCCTGCTGCTGAGTGTGGCCCCCGGGAAGTCAGTGGGTGACTGTAGGGGCCCCAGGTATCCTGTGATGGTGTTGTAGGGAATGCTCACTCTCTGTTTCTCTCTCTCTCTCTCTCTCTCTCTCTCTCTCACACACACACACACACACACACACACATATACACGTCCTACAACAGTTGAGGTCACACTCTTGGCTCTCTCATTTCATGGACACCCCCAGCAACATCGTGAGACTGACATAGTTTTCCTTTCACAGGCTCCATTACCCCATTATCAGCAGCCCTGCATCAGTCTCCCCATCTTGAAGAGGGGCTATGGGACTGAATGCTCAGCCCCGCCCCTGACAGGACCCAGGAACCAGCCAGCGCTGTCTCCCCCAGGGAGAGGCCTTCGGTTCCTGGTGAAGTCCCAGGAGCCAGGAGCTTCAGGAAGGGAAGTGGAACTATTTAAACAGCCCTCAAGGGTTGCCTTCCTATCACAGAGAAATAGGTGGCCGGCTCCTCCCTCCCGCCTTATGATTATACAATAGATTTAAAGTCTCTGATATCCACACATCTACATCAAAATATATTCTCTAGCCATGGGGAACGTCTCAGAATTGTTAACCTTCTCCCCAGGTATTAGAGGTAGCACACTGTGAGATTAGATGTATATTTTCTTCAAGATACACCACCCATTGAGGGGTTCATATTTACATCTTTTGTTGATATTTTTTATAGATTAAAAGCGCCTCTTTGCTAGGTGATAATTCTGCTAAGTACTGTAATTTGCTGCCATTAATATTTGTCTGAGTCCTAGTTTGCAAAATATATTTGAAACCACGTTAGAAAGTCGCATAATTGCTTCTTTGCGAACAGGGAAAATGAGTAGTTTCTTTACCCAGCCTTTATTCTGTTAACCTTGGAGAGGAGGGGTGTTCACCAGAGTCCTGGGAATGGCTAAGCATCATTAGCCACGGAGTTCCAGCATGCACTCGGAGTGAGGACGCAGCCTGGCTGGACCCGGCTCTCCGCGGCTTGGGCTCTGCTGTGAGCTGCAGGTCTGGCCCCGTGTTCTCGCTGGACCACGGTGAGAGGCACATTCCATTGAAAAAGCACAACCCTTGCCTGGGCCCTAGGCCTGGGGGTTGCTGAGAGCTGCCTACCCCATGGGACCCAAGGCAAGATCAGCACTCTTCCTGGGCCTTGCTCAGTGCCTTATCTGGAGAATGGAGGCATTGCTCTCGCAACCTGACTCTCCCCAAGGAGTGTGTGAAAGGCTCCTGCCCAGGGATCAAGTGGCTCTGTGCCCACCACATAGTGGACACTCAGCAAATATTTTGGGAATGTGTGCATGATGGAGCTGGTGGCATAGCCAGGCCTGATCTCCTGAAAAGTGGAGCTTAGGGGACAGAGTGGGCCAGGCAGCACAGGGCTGGGTGAGAGGTGCCAGGCGGTTGGCGGTGGTGGGGGTGGGGTGTCTCCTGAATCAGCACCAGGGACAGGGAACCCCATGGCACAGGAGGACCTCAGCCTCTGCCTTTCAAGGCACTCTCTCCTGTACTCGCCACACTGTACACACCCTCTCCCTAGGCCTCCTGCAAGGGAATGGAGGCAGCCCTGGGGCCCTTTGCCAGCAAGTGGGCATTACGTCTGGGTGTCTGGTTGGGGGCTTGGCCGTTGGTCACAGCCTTGCCACTGTTAGAGGCAACTGGCTGCCAGAGGCTGCTGCAGACGGGCTGGGCCTCCATGAGTTGTCAGGCTCTGTGGGAGTTCCTCAGGGCCTGGCCTTTCACCCCAAGGCAGGGACCAGCTGGGGCGTTTCTAATCAGAAGGGCATTTTGCTTCCTGTTGAGCTGCAATCCTTCTTTTCTATCATCTCCAGCTGCAGCTCCCAGGTGTAAGCGAGGACTGAGCCCTGGTCCCTGGGGTAGCAGGCAGGAGCCTCACAGCCAGGCTTAGTTTACTCCCATGTGAAATGGGGATCATGAGGCCCCTACCTCACAGGGCTTCGTTGTGAAAGGAGTGAAGATGTGGAGCGTGCTTGGAAGGGCGCTTTGCAATAGCAGCACTCGGTAAAGGTTGTTTGATATTATTTCATGTGTGTATATGTACGTAGGCGAGGACGTGTGTATCTGTGTGTGTAGACGTGTGCACATAAGCCTATTCGAGCGGGTTTGTGTGTGCTGGCTGCGTGCACTCTGATGAGTGAGTGTGTGCACACACATGAGTGCTTGTCTGTGTGCAGAGGGGTTGCCTGCATGTCTCCGTGTGCTGTCGGTCCAGGCCCCACCACCCCTCCCAGGGTGCCAGCAATGTGCCTCATCTCTGTCTCCCTGCGTTCTGTTCTTCCATCTCATCACCCTCCTGCCTCAGCCCTTCAGCACCGCCCTTGGGTACTCTACACATCTTATCCTGTCAAATTCTCACAACACTCTATGTGATGGGAATTACGATTTCCATTTCACAGATGAGAAAACTGAGGCCTAGGAAGGGCAAATGAATGGCCAAGATCACATGTGCTAGTAAGTGGCAAAGCTGGGGTTTGAGCCCCAAATTCAGGCTTTGACTCTAGCACACATGGCCTTTAGTGAGCATCAGAGACAGCAAAGTGGCAAGCTCTGTATAAACAGGGAGCTCACTGATTCAGAGACAAACACGTGTGTTGAGGGGAATAAAAGTTCTGGCCCAAACCAAGCGGCGAAGCTGTTGGAAATGCACAAGTCATGAACTGACACTGCTTCCAGGGAAGCCAGGGCTCAGAGCAAGCTCCACAGAGTGGGGCAGCGGGGGGTCGTGCCTCCAGAGAGTGGCAACCAGCCTTAGAGGGAGGCTGAGGGAAGCCTCAGGGACTGAGAACAGGGCGCCAGGGCACCTGCTGTCCACTGGCCTCCTTCTCTTGGAGCCGCACGATGGGGAGATACCCCTCCCCACCCTGGAGGGAGGCGTGCTTGGGCACAGGTTTGCTCAGCAGCTTCTGGAGGGGAGAGGCAGCCATCCTTCTTTACTTCCTCCAAGTCAGACGGAGACTCTGGACCCCAGCTGGCAGGGACTGTGTGGACATGACCAAGGCCCCTTTTCTCTTGTCCCAGACCAGGCACAACGTCAGCGCCGGAAGGCGCTGGGAAACCAGGGAGAGACGTGGGCTTGTGTGGTTGGCCTGTTCCTATGGCCACTTGGCTAAATGGCACCCTTTCCTCAGGCTTGGGGAAGTCAAGCCTCTCTCTTCTGGGCAGGCGGGCTGTGTCCATGTCTGCATTCACAGCCCCAGCGCTGCGCCATCCCCTCTCCGTGCCCTCTGGGGGCCTCCGCTCATCCACTTCAGTGGGTTTGAAACTCCCAGGCTGGAGGGTTTGGGGGCAGTGATGCACTTCAGATGCCCAGGGTTGCCTTGCCTTTTCATTGTGGGGAAGGGAAAAGAGATGACCGTGAGTAGCCCCAGTAGAACCCTCCAGACCACCAAAACAAACACAATAAAAATTCAGTGTGTCAGTTACGTTCTTTTTCTTTTTAACAATTCATTCTGATACATGAGCTTCTCACTCACCTTGGGAGGGGGCTTCAGGCCAAACGAAGAGTTTTTCTGCTAGAGCCATTAAAGCTTGGGGGCTTGGGAACCTCTCCATGGCAGTGGCTTTCAGGGCCACAGCTGGGTACTTAGGAATTTTAAATCCAGGCCCAAATGGCAGCCAGCGTGGTCAGCATTCCTTCCATCCATGGGCCAAACTCATGGGAGGATGAGTGGCAGAACCTGCCCTCCAGCGGCCTGTGCTAAGCTAGATGGGAGGCATCAGAGACCTGCAGAGGCAGAGCACTCCGAGTGGGCAGCCTGGGCACGCAGGGGAAGGACAGGACCCCAGGGCCACGGGGCTCCTTGGGCTGGCCCAGATGTTGCTCTGTGCAGCCACTTGCTTGTCCTCCACAGCAGGTCTAGGCTTTGCTTCGTCCCCTCTGCCCTTCAATTACTTGTCTGCAACAAGGAGCTTATCCTGTCTGCTCTGCCTATCAACTGCTGGGCCACTGGACGTGGACACCTTAGAAGTTCCAAACACTTTTGTCCACCCTCTGCTGATGGGTGTCTGAGCTCCCTGGACCTATTGTCTTGTCACCAGTTGCTCATTATTTGGCTTCTGAAGCCCAGCCTTCATCACTGGATTCCACCCTGTACTGATCTTGATGGGCACAAATCCAATAGGCTTCCCTGCTCTCATGTTAGTTGACCTCTTAGCAACATGCACTGTGTAGGTTTCCTATTTGAAAACTTTCTTGGCCTTTCTTGGCCTCCACTACCCACTGTCATGTTTTTTGTTTGTCTTTCTGCCTAGTGGCTCTTGGATGTCCTCTACTCTAAATGCTGAGTTGGTCAGGTTTATTCCTTGGCTTTCTTTTCCACTCCTCTCCCTCCCTGGGTGATCTTACCTAATCCCACGGCTTGAAAGCTCACCTTGTCAGTTAACTAGTGTCACGTAACAAACACAAGTAACACAGTGTCAGACAGCAGTGAGCATGCATTTCTCACCTGTGCCTCTGAGGTTGGCTGGAGTAGTTCTGCCTCATTCTGGGGCCCGACACAGGCATGATCTTCTGGAGGCAGAAGCCGAAGCTCAAGCCAGCAAGACCACCTGCACACAAACACCTCAAGCTTCCTCTTCCATTGTGTATTTTACCACCTGTTTGGTGGTCTTTGGGTGGACCCCAAGGACAGGGGCCCAGGAAGCATGTTTGACCCACAGTGAGCTGTGGCAAGAATGTGGATGGATGATTCTATCATGGGACAGTGAGGAATTGGGACCAATAATTCAATCTACCCCAGCACATTTGTGCTGACAACTCCCACTTGTGTCTGCAGGCCAGTCCTCTGTTCTGAAATTCAGACTCACTCAAATTCCGTGCCCTCTGGACATCTCCACTTCTCTAGCTTCTCTCCAGAAGGCTACAGACGACTATTACTCAGAACATCTGTGCCCTCTTTTTAAGACTCAGTTTCCCTGTCTGTAAAATGGGTAGGTTCGTTCAGATGATCTACTAGTTCTGAGAGTAGGGCTGGGAGTTGAAGTCTTGCATCACCTTTGACTTTTTTAAGATTTACTTCCCCTCTGGATTTAGGTGATGGTAAAGAACATGGATGTGTAGCCCGTCTGGGGGGATGTTAGAACCTTCTGTTGACCCCTTCCAGCCTCTGTGATCCTGGCTCTCACTGAGCTCTCCTGGACCCTGTAGAGTCAGCTGGGCCATGCAGCGTGAGTGGATGAGACCAGCTGGGCTGTGGGCAGAGTAAAGGACACTTACAGTGGCTGAGAATTGATGCCCAGGCCCAAGCTCTGAATCTAGAGGGGCAAGATCCATGTGTGGCCCCACAGTTCTACTGCTACCCAGATGGAGAATTCTTCTGTGGTCATTTTCATGGAGACAGGCATGGCTCGGGAACCTCATGTCTCACGCGGCCTGCCCTCTGGCCTGAAACAACTCTCCCCGAGCCCCATGCCCCCCAGACAAAAGCTGCATCTGACTCCTCAGCCTTTGTGCACATCTGCATTATTAGCAATGCTAATACCATTCTGCAATGATAAATAATTAAACAATTATGGTCATGAATCAATAAGTTTAGCACATTTTTTCATCAGTAAATTGTACTGTATAAACAAGAAATATAAATTACCAAGTCTAATTTCCCCCTAAAATTATAAGCATTTTATATCTAATAATTAAAAAAGTATTAGAATTCAATGTAGGATAGTTAGAACCTTAAAGAATTTTCAGTTTCCACCAAACACCATTAAATTGTCATGTTTTATGTCTCTTGAATCTGATTAACATTTTGAGATCTGCCCTCAGAAATCTTTCTTTGTTAGCTCCCAGAGAAGCCCCTCTACCTTCCTGTTTTTCTCCATCCTCACAGACGATGAATCCACTGGGCTCCAGCTTCCAAGGGTCTGAATCCACGGGGCCAGCTGGAGAGCTGGGACGTAGAGGAATTCTTGATTGAAAGCACAGGTTACAAATCCATGGCTTATAGGCTCAATCCAGCCCTCCACAGTTTTCTTTCTGACCTGTTGGGAATTGTTTTATTTTTATGTTTGCTTTTAAGTTTTGATTTCTAGATATTTTCTGAAAAGAATCAGAAGATGTAAGAACACTGGGTTCATAGTTTAAGCGCCTCATTTAAATGAGCACTGCCGAGATTGCCACAGTCCCCACCACTCCCAACAGTCTCCCAGGCCCTGAGGCTGAGGGCAGCAGCAGTTGTCTTGAAGGTCACATGATCTTTCTTGTCCTTGGCCCCGTCTCTCATCTATGTCACTTGCTTGGCCCCCATAGGCATCTGGGATTACACCCCCTCGTTTAATGGTTGGAATTTGATGTCCTCCGTATTCTAAGCATATAAGGTAAAGGTCACTGAGGCCCAAATCCCAGGATAGTTTACGTGTGGGAAAATAGTGTACTAGTGGGAAATGTTTAAAACTAAGGTCACACCCAGGTGGGTTTCCTTTCACCTGCTGCCAATCACTTGTTGTGCTCCCTGCTCCCACCTCTAGCTTGAGTAGCCTGCCGCTGTGTTCCCCCGCACTCCTGCTGCCTCTGGTGGACCAAGCCCTCTACACCCCCTCCTCTGTGGCGTTTTCTTTACTTCTTCCCTCCCCCAGGCTCCCAAACTCTCTTTCTCTTGTTTCACCTGTCCACTACCAAAAGAAGAAACTCAACCAAAAGAACAACCCAGAAACCAGTTTCCCGCCTCCAGCCCCATCCCCAGTCTCAGCCATCCTGAGCCTACAGTTAGGAGGAAGCACGCTGATTCAATTAATCAACGGCTGTCCCATTCTGGCTCCTCCAGCAATCCCTTCCATGCCAGCAAGGGCTCCTCCACTCACCCAGCTGCCAAGCCGGACCCTGGGAGCTATCCTCACCACCTTCCCGTCCCTCGCCGCCCGCACCACCTCTCACCAAGTCCTCTGACTCTGCTTCCTCAGTCCTGCCGATTCCAGCTCCCCTGCCGTCCCCTTCCTTCCCTCCAGGCTGCAGCCACAGCCTCCGACTGGACTTTCTGCTTCTAGACCCTTAACGCCTTTGAAAGCACTTTCCACGCAGTTGAAGAATAAAGTCTCTGCACTGCAAATCTGATTAGCCCCACAGCCACACCTCCACCCTCACCACCCCCACCCCCAGCTTAAAATATTTAATGACCCCATCGCTTTCAGATAAACTCGGTGTTTGAGTTCAGGTGCATTTGCCGGCAAGGGTTAGAAATCCCTTCATGTAGCTCAAGCACAGGGAGGGGTGATTCTCAGGACAAAACTTGTGTGGGTGCAACGGGGAGGCAGGCAGGCGGTGCAAGACAGGCAGGGCCTGTGTGCTGTCACTTCCTGCTGCTCCCTTTCTTCCTGTTCCCTCTCATCCACCATGGCCTAGTTCTTCATCCTCTGAGAAGCCTTCCCTCCCCATCTCAGGATGTGTTCGTGGTTCCCTCCATCCTCCATGAAGTAGGGACAGGTTCTGGTCACTCCCCTGTGCCTATAGAGCTCTACGTCATGGCCACTGGTGGGGGGGTCTGGGGAGACTCAGATGCCACCTGCCTCCTGGACTCTGCCTCTGCAGTCCCGTAGAGAGGGTAGGACCCATGTGTAGGGGAGCAAGACCCCAGCCCCAGAAGTGATGGACAGATCAAAAAAAGCTCAAGAAGAGCAGACCAGGGTGTGAGTTCTACTTCCCTCCACGCCCCATGGGAGATGCCGGCTGTGATGAGGGCTCACAGATGTGGTCCCCGAGATGCCCCTGAGGTCTGGGAGACCCCCACACAGCCTTCCCCTCAGGGCTGACCTGTCTGCCATGTGCCTGGTCAGACCTTGAATGTGGGGACGTTCCGGTCCTGCCACTTCCTGGAGAAAGCAGGGCTTCCTTGGTTTTCCCTGGTCCTCCGTGCAACTCCAGCTCTGGAGTCTGAGGTTTGAGGATGGAGCTCTGTCTGTCACTCGCCTGGGTCCTTTGTGACTTTGGGGATCTGGATTCTTGCCTGTCATCTTCCAGGTGGAAGTTCCAAGGTTGGACTGGGGCTGGGCACACACAAGCTCAAAAAGGCCCTTGTGATTGAAAAATGAAGGAAAGGGTGATGGAAGCAGACTTGTTCCATTTTAGTACCATCCAGAGTCCAGGCGGGAGGGGCTGTGCTGTGAGGCAAGGCTTCCAAGGCCCGCCAGGGGTCACTTCTGGGTCCCCAAGGAGTGTCTGGACTCAGGAATCATTGTTCCCAGGGCTACTATTGCAGGGTGTCACTTATTAGTAATTGAAGGACATTCCTTTTAATGGAGTAAGAACACCTAAAGGGGACAGCAGCCATCAGTTAAATAAACAAGCCATCTCATTCAAACATTTATCAGTCCCAGAAAACTCTGCTAACCCCTCAGCTCTCTAAAGAACTTGCCTGGTGCATGGACCCTTGCCAAATGTTAACCTTAGGGAAGGGACCAAAAATAAACACCAGGGCCCCGAATCAGAAGGGCTTAGATATGGGGAGGGTCTCATCCTGTTTTCCCTTGGAATGCAGAGCCCAAGGCCATGGCCTGAATGCACCGATAGCTTACTGGGGACATAACCCAGTGAGTGGGGGTGGGGAAGGTGGTGGAGCCAGTACAAGGATGCCACATTGAGTATGCCATCTTGTGCTTGATCCCAAGGGACCTTCTGAAGAGTCGAATGACATGCAACTTTCAACTGTCCACCTGGGGAGATAAAATGGGGACATGGTTACCTGTTGGCACTGTCCCCCATGGGTCAGGGTGACCTCCACATGCGCAGGTTGCCTGTGTGTGTCCCACTCAGTTTCAGCAGGTGGTAAGAGGCTTGTTCTGTGGGCTGGGTTAGAGAGTGTTACATGGCACCTGGCCCATGGGAGCGGTCTGATGCAGGGATACAGGGGTGCAGGGATGAAAGGGGATGTTCCAGGCTTGGTCAGAAGCAGAAGCCACCTGTCTCTGAGGCCCCAGGGGATACTGGAGGAAGCAGGGCATCACACAGGCCCTCCCAGGTAGAAAGGGGTCTCAGCTGTCTGGTGGCGGTTGTGTTTTGGTCAGACCCCTTCAAGGTGGAGGCTGATGTCAGAAATCTGAGGCATCCTTTGAAGATGAGCCGGAAGAGCTGTGACCAGGGACCACGACGGCCCTCCTAGAGTCTGCCTCCACAGGCTGGCCGGCTCTTGCGCCTTGCTGCTTCCCGCCTCTGTCTGTGGGTGGAAGTATCAGGGCCGCGGGTGCCAATGCCAGTATGCCAGGGACTCCAGATTTTGTTTCACTTGGTGGCTCTTAGCAACATGTTTCTTGCATTCTGCTCATTCTGTTTCACATTTCACACTTCCCCAGGCTGAGAGATCCATCCATCTAGTGCAAACGCTTCTGACAGGGCTGGGGTGGAGGAAACCCCTGCTGGGCCGGATGAGGGGAATTCAAAAGAGCTTGCTGACAGGGACACTGGTCAGGACAGCTCCACTGACATGCACACTCCACCCTCCCTTTCCCCAGTTCCTTCCTGGCCTTGCAAGTCCCTCTGGGAGCTAGCGGTTGCCCTGAACGCTCCTGCCACCTCCACCCTCACCCCAGCCCCTCTGAGCACCCAGGGGGCTGGGCTGAACCGGCCATCTCCTGAATCACCTCCATATCTCCAAACAGGCCTCACGCTTTTACTCTGCGGTGACAATTTTGAAAGTTTTCTTTTCTACCTTCTCACATTCTCTAGTCAAGTAGAAAAAAACTCTTCTAATTTCCTGTCTCTCTCTATATATAGACATTTATATTTATTTATAATTAATTTTTTTGCACAGAATTTCCTTTATTTTCCCTCTCTTTGGCAGCTCTAGATTAATTTGAACCCCTAGATTGCTGTGTACATATCTATGCCTCTGTTTATCTAAATTTTAAATTTTAAATCTATAATAACATTCAGAATTAGTTCACAAAACTGGATTACACAAAGCCAGCAGGTTTAAAAATATTTCAAAGATGTTGCTTTCATGCTTCAAATCCTTGAAAAGCCAAATACATTCACTTCTGAAACTAAGTCTTGGGTTTTGCTGAAAAAAAAAAAATAAGAAAAGTGTTTAATAGCACATATGGCATAATTTTATTTGACATCTGTTTTGTAACAAACAATATTTAGCTCACTTATTTGCTGAATGATACAGTACACAGTGCAAACAAAAAGTCCAATGAACAGTCTTTACAGAGTTTGTAATATATCAATATTTATTGCAAAAGAATGCGAAACTTAAACATTTAAGTGTGTTATTGATTGTAATATGCAAAACATTGATTACTGTATGTTGCCATTGCAAAAAAAAAAAAAGTGTACTAAATGCCTTCTGGGGTATGAAAATGAGGTATATTTCGGCAAGAGGAGCTTGCCCGCTCCCCTTGGTGACATTTAGTCTTAGGCCTGCTCCCCCCTTGTTTGTGTCATCCTATCGAAGACAGCTGTCAATATATTTAGGATGCTTTAGCTCATAACAGCAAAAATGATGAGACTATTGGCTTAATTGCAAGGAGTGATTGATTTTAATGGAAACAACATTTAAAAACTCAGAATGCACTTTGCGTTGGCAGTACTAGTAGAATGCTCTAATGAATTGACGCCTCACACAGAAATGCATGGTACTCACTGCAAAGACTAGCAAAGGACAACAATGGTTGACGCATTCTTTTCTCTTTTTTTACTCTAAAGTTGAAATACATTATTTGTTTACATAATTGGACAACAGGAACAACGCAGAATAGAATCGGATGTCATCTGGTGCAGACAGCAAACACCGAAACTCTGGTGAGCGAAGCAGCAAGCAGGACGCTGATGTTGCTTTGATTATAATCATTATTACTGGAAAAATCATATTGGAAAGTATTTAAACACACAGTTCTTCGAGTTGCAGGCAGAAAGAAATGAAGAGGACTCCCTGTCCTGTCTAGGTTCTGGGTGGGGGGTGCGTTTTTCTTCGACTCAACCTCAGGAAAACACCAAAGGCAGACAAGAGGAGTCTGTTTGGCTGGAGGGTCTCATGGGATGGGCTCGAGCACGTACAGGAGCCCCCAGAACAAGACTCTAGAAGAGGGGAGCACTGTCAGAGGGCTCCTCTGGAGTCAGGACCTCCGCCCAGGGCCAGGACTGTTACAGATCTGATCACTCTAGTGGACTTTCAGACTTCCAGAAGAATAATCATGACAATGATGACAAAAACAACAGCTCACCCTTGCTGAGCGCTCTGGACACCAGGTAGAGAGCCTCACACATGTCCCCTCGTGCATCTCTCTAGGGTGGCCCCCGAAAAGCTCTCCTCAGACTCAGAGGGCTGTGGTCACTTTGTAAATGACATGGCTGTGCCTTCCAGTTTGCAGTAAGTTCTCCTGGGTAATGGGCACCTACTGTGTGCTGGTACTCTCCAGACTCAGTACCAGGGGTTGGCTACGGCAGGGGTGAGGAGGCCAGGTCCCTGGCCTCTGATTGCTGGTGGCCGAGGTCTTCCATGAACCCATATTTGTATACAAGTAGCAGTCGACTCAGCCAGCCACATTGGGGAACCACAGCTCCAGGTGGCTGTGGGGTGTGATCAGTTCCCCTCCCTCGGGGCATCCTCCTGGAGCTGAGACCAGACGCAGGCAGCCAGGGTGCCGCTGCTTCTCCAGGCTGTGTCCCCTTAGCTGTGATGGATTCCCAGTCCTAGTGGCTGTCTCTGCCCTGGTGGGCATCACCACCCTTCCTTTTAACTTCTCTCAGCCTCAGTGCCCACATTTGTAAAAAGAGGGTTAGATGAGGTAACCAGCAGAAAGGACTATGCAGTGCCTGGCACAGAGGAAGTGCTCAGAAAACACCGGTTTGGGCTTCCCTGGTGGCACAGTGGTTAAGAATCTGCCTGCCAATGCAGGGGACGCTTGTTCCAGCCCTGGTCCGGGAAGATCCCACATGTCGCAGAGCAGCTAAGCCCATGCACCACAACTACTGAGCCTGCGCTCTAGAGCCCGCAAGCCAAAACTACTGAGTCTACGAGCCACAACTACTGAGCCAGCTCACCTAGAGCCCATGCTCTGCAACAAGAGAAGCCACCACAATGAGAAGCACTGCAACGAAGAACAGCCCCAGCTCACTGCAACTAGAGAAATCCCACACACAGCAAAGAAGACTGAAGGCAGCCAAAAAAAAAAAATATATATATATATATATATATATATATATATAAAGGTTAGCGAGAGAAAAGACAGATTTAAAAAAAAAAGCACCAGTTTTTTTGTTGTTGTTTCTTTTGACTTATAAACAACAAACATTTGTTTCTCACAGTCTGGAGGCTGGAAATTCAAGATTACGGTGCCCACATTGTAGGGTTCTTGTGAAAGCCCTCTCCTGGGCTGCAGACTGCCAACTTCTCACAGTGTCCTCACATGGTGGACGTCGCTAGGGAGCTCTGTGTGGCCTCTTTTATAAGAGCACTAACCCCAATGATGAGGGCCCCACCCTCATGTCCTGATCACCTCCCAAAGGCTCCACCTCTTAATACCATCACACTGAGGATGGGGGAAACACCAGTTTTTGTTTGTATGGTTCTTATTAATTGTTGGTACTCTCCACCACTGCTAAGATGATCATGGTGTGAGGTCTTGACCTTTATGTAGCCTCTCTGAGCCTCAGTTTCTCGTCACTAAGTGGAGACAACACTCCATTGTAGACCTCATAGGGCTGCTGGGAGGATTAACCTGAAGTATCCGCATATAGTGTTTTGCACAATCCTGTCCAGAACAAGCACTGAAATGTGCAGCGATAGTGACAATAACAGTGCTATTTTCTGAGACTGACAGGCAGACCTGGGTCCACTTGGAAACAAAGAGCCAGCTGCAGCTGGGAAAAGGCGTATGCTGTGGGGCCCACCCTTGCAGCGATGGTAAATGGAGGTGCAGAAAGGCCGGCTCACCTTCTTCTGCAGGAGGAGGTTCTGGCTGTAACAACTGAGATCAGTGACTAGGAGCTGAAACCTGATTCACGGGGTGAAGGGGGAGCCCTCAGAGCAGCAGCCCACCTACCCCCATCCTCAGCAGCAATTAGGAGCCATGACGGAAAGAGAAAGCAGAGGCGAACAATGTATGTCACAAGGAAATAAGAACATTGCACAACTAGAATAAATAATATTTTTTTCTGGCTTTAATGAAACTCTATAGATATAAAAAGCTGGAGAAAGGGATTTTTTTTTTTCACAGACCTTAATTATAGCAGGGTTGTTAGTAAATTTACTGAATTACAAATGTAAAATATTCTGATGGCCTGAGTAAAACCACATATTTAAGCCTTCTAAATGAACATTTCTGTTTTTTGAGTAATTTGTACCATCTGTGTCAAAATTCTGAGTCTAAAAAAAAAAGCAGTGGAACAAATGTTGGTTCCATAAAACAGTCCTAGTTCATTGTTGAAATTGTCACACATTAACATTGCAGGCCATCTGGGAAGACAAAAGCCTCTAACCAGATTGCGGAGATGATTTTATTGGTCTGGTATTAATCAGGATGTGGCATAATATTTAAGCAGAAAGGAGAGATGAGGTGAAGTGGAGCCCTCCATCCGCCCTAACTGTGCATGAATTGTACAAAAGCCCTCTCACACTGTGGCACGGGGCATTTTTAAAGCCGGTTTCATCATTGGAAAATGTAAATAAAAGGCAAGGTAATATTTCCAGTTTGGAAGCATGCACACAGACCACAGAAACTTCATGGACTGGGAGGCTGGCTCACGGGGAGGGAAAACTCTCATTGGGCGGGCTTTCGCAGGACCATGCTGGAATTAAGCAGAATGGAATTTCCCTTTATCCCAGAGCAGCGAGCAAAAGACCCCATGCCCAGGATGGCCAGTGGCTCCCCATACTATTGTGTGTCCACTGTGAGGCTAGACCAGCCTAGGACGAGACTGGGGCCATCTCCTGTGGCTTGGGCTCCCTGCCCCATCACCCTGTGGCTGGGGGTCCCTGGGCCTGCGGCAGACCCCAGCCTGGGTCACACCTTTCCTGGCTCGTGCCCAGGCGCAGCTCCAATCAGCTCGAGAATGGAGGGCTCCATGGAGCATCCCACACGGGCCACTTAGGATTCACAGTGGAGGGGGCAGAGACATCAAGGTGATAGTTTAGACTGGGCTGTGACTTCTGCTGGCCTTTCCACTCAGTGGGCGCATGTCCCCGGGTGAGAGCGTGCACGTGGCAGTCGAGAATCTGATGTTCCCCTGGTGAGGTCCACCTCCTCCCGTGGTGTGAGCTCCCACAGAGCTCAGGGAGATGCTTGTGTTTAAAGACATGTTTTCATACAACATGCCCTGTAAGCAGCCACCAGCTTGATGGAAGGAGAAGCATTTCAAGGGAAATTTTGACTTTGCTCTCATTTCACCTTATGCACTGTTAGGATCCAACCCCCACGTGCTGTGTGATGTGACTTATGATTGAAGACGTCCAGGGGCATCCAGACCACTGCTGGCGAAGGAGGAGGACCTGTATCCTTGTGGCCTGCTGTGGGGTAGAGAGCCGTAGTGCCCAGGCCAGCCCGAGGCCTCAGGCCTGCCTGAGGAGAGCTGGGCAAATTTGCAAAGCTGTGGAGGGAAGCAGGGGTCTGGTTCCCTGTTGGGCTGACTTTGTCCTTTGTTCCTTGCCTATCAGGAGGTCATGAAAGGAG
Source organism: Lagenorhynchus albirostris (assembly GCF_949774975.1). Taxonomy (NCBI): domain Eukaryota; kingdom Metazoa; phylum Chordata; class Mammalia; order Artiodactyla; family Delphinidae; genus Lagenorhynchus; species Lagenorhynchus albirostris. Next base: position 21,412,063 of record NC_083113.1, on the reverse strand, counting down.
AACTGTCCCTTCCATACTGGTGGTATCCACCTGAGCTCCAAATTCCAAGAACCTATAAAGTCTTCTTCATCGCCTGCCCCATTCTGGAGGAGAGAGAGATCCCTGGCCACAGGAAGTGAGTTCAGTTTTCAGGAAAAACTTACCTGAAACAGTGAGGGAAATGACAGAAGGGAATGCAAGTTGCTATGTCCCCAGAGCTCAAATAATTAGGGCATGACTGTCACAACTGTGAGATGCATCCAGAGGCTCTCTTAAAAACAGAAGTCGATCACTCTACTCTGGTGTGTAAAACCCTTTGATGGCTCCCACTTGTCCCTGGGAGAGAGGCCAGAACCCCCGTGAGGCTTTACAGGAGCTCATCCCTCTCCTTTGGGCTCCCACAGAAAGGGCCTTTCCCCACTCTTCTACACAGGGCCTTTGCATATGCTGTTCTCGCTGCCTGGAGCTCTCCGTGCTTGCCACGTCTGTTGGACCAGTGAATTCCTTTCCTTCTTTCAATGCTAATTCAGGCAGTACTTCTTTAAAAACATAATCCTTGGGCTTCATAACACCCTGCACTTTTCCTTTGCTTACGAGTCACTGTTTTAATTAAATAACTTATGTAATTACTGTTTGTGCCTTCATATCTGAATACAAGAAGATCCCCTATTTTCCCAATGAAAAGAGGAGAACATTTTTGGGAGGTCCTGCTTGCATGTATAGACTTTCGAGGAAGTAGTCAAAATAGTTTAATTCCCCTTTAGAAGTGTTTATGTTGCGGTATATACTTGAAATCACATCTTGTATAAGATGGTGCTGTCATTTAGGAACACTTTTTCATTTTCCCACACCGGGAATCCCTTGTATTTAAACTCCCTGTAAGCACCTCCACCTCATTGCCTTCACTAGCAGGGGTCGTATCCTCAGGCCCTGCCTCCAGCCATCTGTGGGATGCAGGACTGTTTGAATCTATGAGGATGATGTCAAGAATGGTACCTGAAGCCATGAGCATCATTTGCTATCTATGTTCTCCATAAAATAACCACTTCCTGGATTGCTTCTTTATGTGACCCTTAAAAGGCTGCTTTTCAATGACTTCCAGCACCTGAAATTTTGAGATCACACCCCCTTCCCATGAATAATTATTATTGTTCCATTTATTTTCTTTGCCTTTTTTTTCCTTTACTGATTCCATCAGGTGACTTCTATGAGCACCCAAAGTTAGCATTGATTAAAACCTGTAGGACTATTGACCCACCTCCTAGAGTAATGAGAATAAAAACAGAAATAAACAAACAGCACCTAATTAAACTTAAAAGCTTTTGCACAGCAAAGGAAACCATAAACAAGATGAAAAAGATAACCCTCAGAATAGGAGAAAATATTTACAAACGAAGCAACTGACAAAGGATTAATCTCCAAAATATACAAACAGCCCATGAAGCTCAATATCAAATAAACAAACAACCCAATCCAAAAATGGGTGGAAGACCTAAATAGACATTTCTCCAGAGAAGACATACAGATGGCCAACAAACACATGAAAAGATGCTCAACATCATTAATTATTAGAGAAATGCAAGTCAAAACTACAATGAGGTATCACCTCACACTGGTCAGAATGTCCATCATCAAAAAATCTACAAACAATAATAGCTGGAGAAGGTGAGGAGGAAAGGGAACACTCATACACTGTTGGTGGGAATGTAAATTGATACAGCCACTATGGAGAACAGTGTGGAGGTTCCTTAAAAAACTAAGAATAGAATTACCATATGATCCAGCAATCCCACTACTCGGCATATACCCAGTAGTGAAAACCATAATTCAAAAAGAGTCAGGTACCACAATGTTCACTGCAGCACTATTTACAATAGTCAGGACATGGAAAAACCTAGGTGTCCATCAACAGTTGAATGGATAAAGAAGATGTGGCACATATATACAATGGAATATTACTCAGCCATATAAGGAAACGAAATTGAGTTATTTGTAGTGAGGTGGATGGACCTAGAGTCTGTCATACAGAGTGAATAAGTCAGAAAGAGAAAAGCAAATACCATATACTAACACATATATATGGAATCTAAAAAAAAAAAAAGGTTCTGAAGAACCTAAGGGCAGGACAGGAATAAAGATGTAGATGTAGAGAATGGACTTGAGGACATGGGGAGGGGGAAGGGTAAGCTGGGGCGAAGTGAGAGAGTGGCACTGACATATATACACTACCAAATGTAAAATAGATAGCTAGTAGGAAGCAGTCATATAGCACAGGGAGACCAGCTTGGTGCTTTGTGACCACCTAGAGGGGTGGGATAGTGAAGGTGGGAGGGAGACGAAAGAGGGAGGGGATATGGTGATATATGTATACATATAGCTGATTCACTTTGTTATATAGCAGAAACTAACACAACAATGTAAAGCAATTGTACTCCAATAAAGATGTTTAAAAAAGAGACACATGCACCCCAATGTTCATTGCAGCACTATTTACAATAGCCAGGACATGGAAGCATCCTTAATGTCCGTCAACAGAGGAATGGATAAAGAAAATGTGGTAAATATATACAGTGGAATATTAGCCATAAAAAGGAATGAAATTGGGTCATTTGTAGAGACATGGAAGGACCTAGAGACTGTCATACAGAATGAAGTAAGTCAGAAAGGGAAAAACAAATGTCATATATTAACACATATATGTGGAATCTGAAAAAAATTGGTATAGACAATTTTACTTACAAAGCAGAAATAGAGATGCAGACATAGAGAACAAACGTATGGATACCAAGGGGGAAGGGGGGGTGGGATGAGCTGGGAGATTGGGATTGACAAATATACACTACTATGTATAAAATAACTAATGAGAACCTACTGTATAGCACAGGGAACTCTACTCAGTGCTCTGTGGTGACCTAAGTGAGAAGGAAATCCAAAAAAGAGGGGATATAGGTATACGTATAGCTGATTCACTTTGCTGTACCGTATAAACTAACACAATATTGCAAAGGAGCTATACTCCAGTAAAAAAAAGTTGCAATAATAACAACAAAAAAAAGAATTCGTGATTTCCTCTCCAAAAAAAAAACCTGTAGGACTAATGTATCTTTCCTTTAAGTTCAAGCAGAAAGTAAGGGAGAACAGAGCCAGCAATGTGACAGAAGACTTTGCAAAGACCCGAGCACAAGGCAGCTCTCTATTTTTTACGGTATAATTTTGGGAAAGACCTGGCCTTATATTTTGGCATTAATAGTCATTCTTTATTCTCCCTGCTATAGACTATCAGCTTCAGGAGGGCAGGGACCTCCTGAATTCCAGGGCTGCACAGAGGACATGACTGCTCCATGAGGGATCAGAAATATCTGTGGAATAAAGTGTGGATTGAAACGCAAACTGTTTTTGGAGCAGGGAACGTGAGGTGGGGGGAGGGCTGGATGTAGTGTGGTCCTGAGAGGCAGGAGACTGGCCGTCAGTGGAGAAGGGACTTGCTCAACAGAGGCGAGAGCAAGGAAGCACCGACACTCCAGAGGTAAGATTGAAGGCCTTACACACACACACACACACACACACACACACACCCAAATGCATGCACAGACATGCACACGGACACACATAGACGCACATGGACACACATAGGCACACACCGCACACACAGACACACACATACACAAATACATGCACACAGACATGCACACGGACACACAGACACACAGCACAGACACACACCCACACCCAAATATATGCACACAGACATACATATGGACACACATAGACACACAGTGCACACACAGACACACACACCCCAAATCCATGCACACGGACACACATAGACACACACCGCACACGCAGACACACCCACACCCAAATCCATGCACACAGACGTACATATGGACACACATAGACACACACAGCACACACAGACACAGGACACACACACCCCACATGCACACCCACACAGACACACATACAGAAACACATACAGACACACAAACACAAACGGACACAGACACACACGGCATATGTACATACAACATACAGAGACACACAGACACACATACAGGGACACACACAGACACATGTACACATATACACAGAGGCACACACAGACACAGACACAGACACACACAAATGCTCCAGAAGAAAAGTGATTCCAGGTCAAAAGGAAGCCTCCAGAAGATGGGGAAGGGGAGGGGACTGGAAGGGGCACGCCTCCCTTTGGCTGCAGTTCTTGTCCTCGGCCTGACCAGGTAATGAGCTCAGACAGGCCCTCTCCCGATAATTCCCTCCTTGTTAGACATTGTTGTTAGCTCGCTAATGTCTTCCACTTAAGTAATAGCCACTGAGGTGTGGGGCTTCCTGGTGCCTAATGGCCCAGGGTGTCGCTGAGGGCCATTAATCCTCCTGGCCATTAATCCCAGGAAATGCCCAGGGTCATTACAGGCTGCGTGGATCTCAATGAGCAATGACACCACTAGGGGTTCGTCCGGGCCACTGAGCCCCTGGGAATGGCCGTCTGCTGGGGATGAGCCCCTGGGCAGTCGGGGGGTGTCTGGTCTTGGCGTGTGTGTGTGCAAGCCACACACACCCATAACAGGGACCACAGCCCAAACAGGGAGATGGAGACAGGTACCCGGGTCCCCAGGCGTGGCCCTGGGGTGGTGGGGCTACTGTGTCTGGAGGTCTGGGACCGGAATAATCAACCAGAGAAGGGTTCTACGTAGCCTGGCCCTCCCAGAGTGTAAGGGAGAGTGGGCTCCGTTTCCCATCTCTAGTGAAGGACAAGAAAGCAGAGGAGGGACCGGGGCCCCGAGGCAGGGCTGCAGACGGCTGTCCGGGAGGAGCCCTAGTTGAGCGGTAGCGCCCTGCTGCCCATCCTGTGGTCCTGTTGTCCCTGCCACGTCCCCTCCACTCTCCTCCTGGCCGTGGTCTCTGCTGCCCCGTGGCCTCTGCTGCCCCGTGGCCTCTCCCTATTGTTTTTTGTTTGTTTGTTTGTTTGTTTTTAAATCTAAGAACACAAGCTCTAGAGTCAGACCTCCTGGGTCCAAGTCTTGGCTTTGCTGGGTATGAGCTGTGTGACCCTCTCTTAAGCCTCAGTTATTATAAAATGAGAAAAAACAACAGAGTTGTTACGAGGCTTAAGTGTAATAACACAAGGAGAGCACTTGGGAGAGTGCCTGGAACCCAGGAAGAGCCATAAATGTTTTCTCCTCCCCCTCCTTTTCTTATTTTATTACCGTTTTCGTTACACTCTCTGCGTGTCTCCTGGCCTCTACACCCTGACTGTGACGCGCTCCTTGGCCACATGTCACCTCCTCCACAGAGAGGCTGTGCCGGGTCATTACTCACTCTCCAGAAATGCACACCCGTTGGTTAGAGCGGCCTGCTCTCTGACCACTGCCGGCCACCCACAGGGGCTGTCTTTGGGTCAAGGGCCGATATCTGGCTTGTGACCCTAATGGCAGGCAGCCCTCTGGCCTGCCTCGGGGCCGTGGGCGTGGCAGGTGTCCAGTTCTGCCCATGGGGAGTCCCTCTGGTCCACTGCCCCAGTGACCCCACCACGTAGGCAGCACCAGGATTTACCCAGTGCTGTCCCAGGTCACCTCAAATCTGTGATACCCACCTGGCCAGGGTCCAGTCCCCACTCTCCAGATGTGGAACTGACGGCCGGTGCTGGGTTTCCAACACAGCCCTCCGAGGCTGAGCCGGCACCCAACCCGTGGTGCCACACTGTTTATGTGTCGATGACTCAGTGAAAGGCAGAACTCACCGCTACCATGAGGGCGGATGGTGACTGGGGACAAGGACACAGACAGCTAACAGAATTTGACTCCAGATGGAGGAATCAGATTTGGCTAAATTTTTCTAGAATCCCTCAATGATCTGGCTTGTTTCTATCTTTGATTTCAAAGGCCCGGCTCAAGGCTGATCCCACCAGGAAGCCACGCCTGACCAAGGCAGCTCCCGGGACCCCCGAGGCCACTCTCTCTGGCTGAAGCCCTGAGCAGCTCACCCACAGCAGCAGCCCCATTTCCCTCTGGGCTCAGGGACGGCCCTTAGCTAGGGTGCCCTCTGCTCTGGCGGACTTTGAAGCCCCAAAGAGCAGGCAGCAGTGTCTCCCGCCCCCAGGGGCTGGCAGCGGTTGTCACTTATGGGTGGGGGAGGGGACTGCTCTGGGGAAGGACTCCTGGCCCCACCCACCAAAGAACCGGGCCACAGAAATGTTCACTGCTGCTGCACAGAAGTGTGGTATTATCAGCCCCATGCAACCAGCAAGTGGATTAAAATGCCATTAACACAGCAAATTAAGCTTACAGTGAAGTAAACAGAAATTAAATCAATAACCAGCACAGGGGGACAGCTGCCTTTTCCCAAATGGTCCCCCAGGGACTGGGGCTGGTGGGTGCATGGGGGGTGGGGTAGGGGCTGCGGGAATGGGGAGGGGCAAGTGGTGAGGTGGGGTGTAGTCGTCCAGGTGCTGAATGGGAGGTGCTCAGAGGGCCTAGGCCAAGACCTGTGCCTCTAGAGGGAAGCAGCTTCTTGTGTCCCCCAGATGCAGAAACCATGACCTGCCAGCTTCCTGAGCTTGTGAAAAGGATGCTGAATAGATTTCACCTTTTTAGCTTCAATTCAGTCTTCTTTTGGCAATAGCACCTGGATTCTTCTTTGGGACGCTCCCCCTGCACACCCTCCACCCCTCACCCTTCACGACCCTGATCCAAAAAAAAAAATTTCTTTGTCCATGCTGTTCTGGTAGGATGACCCACTCTCTGGCTTAAAGGTGATAACTTGTCCAGACTTATCTCAGGACAGAGCCATGTCCCCACACAGCATTTGCTTCAGGGATGCTCAGCTGACCCACATTTGTGCCAAGAGGCAGTCCAAGGACTTTGTCTGGAACTTTCTGAAATGCTCTCCTGTCTGAGGGGTTGCTGAGCTGACAGGAGGCAAATCTGGTGCTTCAGGAGCCTGTCCTGCTGCAAAGGGAGAGCTTGGGCTGAGAGTGCAGCCAGACAGAGTTAAGGAGCTGGAGGTTGGATTTGAGTACCTGGATCCAGCTATACCTGAAGCTACACCAGGTCCTCTCCTGGACTTTTCAGGAACCTGAACCTCCCTACCCTCCATCCTTTTATTAACAGTTTAAATTGGGATTTGGTGATTTGCAACTAGGAGTCCAGCTTGAAATATAAGGAAATTTCTTCCCTTTTAAAAGAAAAAAATTAATTATTTATTTATTTTTGGCTGTGTTGGGTCTTTGTTGCTGCGTGCGCAGGCTTTCTCTAGTTGCGGTGAGCGGGGGCTACTCTTCATTGTGGTGCGTGGGCTTCTCATTGCGGTGGCTTCTCTTGTTGCAGAGCATGGGCTCTAGGCACGCAGGCTTCAGTAGTTGTGGCACAAGGGCTCAGTAGTTGTGGCTTGCAGGCTCTAGAGCGCAGACTCAGTAGTTGTGGTGCACGGGCTTAGTTGCTCCGCAGCATGCAGGATCTTCCCAGCCCAGGGCTCGAACCCGTGTCCCCTGCATTGGCAGGTGGATTCTTGACCACTGCACCACCAGGGAAGTCCCGGCAATTTCCTCGTTAAAAAGAAAATCCATTAACCAAATACCTCTCAAGGACCATTTAGCATGTGGTCAGATGGCAAATGGATGGTCGTGTCCCTCAGTCTCCCCTGCCCTCACACCAGGTCTCTGCCTCCACCCTGCTTATGCCACAGGTTCTGCTATGACTCTGTGTGTATGCAGGGAAGGTGTCTTACTCTGTGGACATGAGGAGGAGCCGCAAAGAAGGGTGCAGACGGTGTGACGCCTTTCCAGTTCTCTTCCTTCTGCCACCTGGCGCCGCTGGATGGAGGCATGGATGTACCTGGACTGGGAATCCGGAGGCCTGGTTCCAGGGCCAGTTCTCTGTGCATGTTTCCTGTGTCCACAGGGTCCCGTGCTGTACCCTGCTGGCCTGAGCAGCTGTCCAGCCACGAAACAGCCAACCAGCCAGCCATCCCTCTGCTGCGGCCCACCGCTGGGGCAAGTGGGCTCTGTGTAGAGCTTGGGGACCCTAGCTCTTGTCTGAGCACCTTCTCTTTTGAGATTCCTTAAAATGTCTAGGGCAGAAGAATGGTCTTTGACAATTGATTTATTACTGTTACGGGGGACACAGGGATGGATTCTTACTCTTCTCCTTGTCCCTTCCTCACCTGCCCTACCCCAGAACCCTCAGAGATCCAGGACAGAGACTGGGGCAACCTTTTCTCCTGGCAGCTCCTACTGCACCAGCAGGACTCAGCTCCTTCTGGAAGCCTTTCATGACCCCCCCACCCCCAATCTGGGTAGGTACCTGGATCCTCTGTTCTCCTGTGGCCCCAGGGTTTTCCTCTGTCCAGCACAGTCATGCTGCTTTGTAACTGGCAATTCCCACCTCAGTTCCCCTCTGGCCTGTGGGGTTTTGGAGCGGAAGGACCAAAGTTGTCCCTTGCTCTCTCCCAGCACAGAGCCCAGGGTCGGGCACAGAGCAGGCCTCAACATGCCCCTGCTGAGAGAATGAATGAATGAATGAATGAGACCCTGCAGCAGATGCCTCTTCCAAGGCTGTGGTCACAGCCTCTGTGGTCACGGTCATGTTTCCAGGGAGACTTGTCACATCAGTGACTCCAACATGAGGCTCTCGGGGGTCAGGGCCTCTCTGTGGGACCTCTGACCCCATCCTCCCCTCTCATTCTGTTTTCTCTTTTCTAAAGGAGACCTCCTCGGCCCCACACTGCCAAGGGTGAGGCTGCTAACGGGCCGGTGGAGCAGGGGCTGCAGTTCCAGGCAGTGGGGAGGGGCTGCCGCGTGGAATCATGTTTGGGGGGCAGTCTGGACAGCGGTGGCATGACCACGGCACACTTTTCACTTTGCCCAGTTATTGATTCTCCAAAGATGTTTTTATAAACACTTCACATAGATGGAGGGACGTATCAGTTGCCCATTACAAAGATGATGATGAGTTTTCCTACTCTGGGGAGCCGGTGTGCGGGAAGCATCCCACTGCCTTCTGCCCCATGAGCAGGGGGCTTTCTTGCTAAAAGACCCTCGTGTCCTCACAGCTTGCCTCCAAACCTCTGGTCAGTGATCACCAGGGTCCCGGCAGCCTGACACCCCAGTCTGGACACCCGTTTGTGGCGGGGAGGCCAAGGGGCATCCCTCCCCACAACTGCGCTACTGGCATGACCCCTGGCCGGGCCCAACTTTGAAGAGTTTTAAATTCCTCTGTTGGTTTTCCCCCTCTCCCTTCCTTAGGTTTCAAATCCAATTCTAGCTCCTGGCCAACTGGTAGAATTAAAGGATTAAGAGCTACCCAGGTCTTATGCCGATATGAAAAGATTTCACCACGAGGCTCATAGTTCAGCATCCAAAGCCAGGGAAATCATTCCCGCCTGTGTCGGGTATTGTTTTGAAAGCCTCCCTGGAACCACCTTTTGAGCTCCTGGCTGAGGCATCCCTGTTTCACTTATCTCTTAAGACCCCGCTCATAATTTCTCAATGTCCGACAAGCAGAGAGGACTCCAGGCATTATCTGTTAAGGGCCCTCTAATCTAGTTCATAAGGACAGAGTGGTAATCAGGACACCTCAGAATCCTAAAGTCAACGGAGAATTTCACGTGAGCCCCGAGCCGCTTTCTGGAGAGCCCCAGGAACGAACACAGGTGCCGGGCCCCAGCCCCCGGAAGGGGCATGGGGACTTGAGGGTGGGTAGGGCCCGGTCAGACAGACCAACTTGTAGAGGAAAAGGACTTTGTCTAGAAAAGCAGAAGGGATTTTTTTTTAGTGTGTGCTGGGTGGGTGTGTAACTGCCTGTGTGTGTACGTGTGTGTACACACGGTAAGTGTGTGTGGGCTTCCTGCGCAAAGCTCAGCGTGTCAGCCCAGGCTGTGAAAGGCCAGTGGCAGGGCCACACTCTCGGTGGCCTCTGACGGGCAAGAGCGTGCAGAGGTGCCGATGAATCAGACACTGCGTTTTCTCAGGCCCAGGGAAGCTTCCTGACAAATGCTGCTGCCCTCAGGGTGGGGGGCGGCCAGCATGCACTCCATATGGGCGCAGCTCGATCTGTCAGTTGACTGTCGCCCTTCATGGGACACGGGCACATTGCTCTGACTGATGGAGCCTCTGTGGGGACGTCACGGAGACTATGCAGGTGTCAGCTCAGATGCCACCGGTTCCTCTACCTGCACTGACAAATGGAGCTCCCTTCCCCTCATATGCTGGGAAAGATGGCTTTAAAATGGCTCTCAGAGCTAAGCCGGGCCTTCCTTTCTTCCTTCCTACGGCCTCCCTGGCTAGACCACAGGGCCATGTTGCCCCCTTAACACTTCTTCACCGTGAGCGAGCAGGGGTGACCACCAGACCTGCACCCCCATCTCCTCCCACCTGACAGCCCAAGCTCTGGAGCCTCTGCTCCGACAGCCTCCCCCTGCCGGTGGCTGGGACAGAGCCTACAGTCACGCTCTGCGGATGTGTGAACAGTTTGGGCTGAAGACAGCAAATAAGAAAGGACTAGTGTGGGTTTTGGGGACCTGATTTGGGTCCCCCCCGGAGCAGCCCCTGAGATAAGGATGCAGTGTAAGTGTTTTATTTGGGAGGGAGGGGGGAGTGAGAGGAGGAGAGAGGCAGCCAAACAAGGTAGATTGTCCACTAGTCCCATGGGAGCTTGGGAGGTGCTATAGCACAGGCCTCGGAGTGTTCTCACCAGGAGGAAGTTGGTGTGTTTGTACACCAAATACCGTCAACCCCTGCATGAGGCTTGCTCCCAAGGTGTTAGCTACCTGGGCTGTGAGGGCAAAGGGTCTTCCAAGGCTTTGGAGGTACCCCAAGGGGCAGCAACGTGGAACCTCTGTGCCTGGCTGTTGGAAGTGGCAGGTGTGTGCTCGGAGGCTGAGGCCTGAGAGAGGTGAGTGGGCAGCAGCTAGCATCAGCTATAGTGGGCTTGCCTAGGGCTCATTTACTGGCCAGGTTGGTCAGGGTGATGTGACAATGGAAAATGGGTGCCCCAAGGCTGTGACTCTCTGCTGACCAGCTTTTAGTTACCCCCTGTGGGAGTTCCTAAACTGTTGGCCTCCTGGGATCCTAGCCTTCTTGCTGCCTGGGTAGGACCCTACCCTCTCCCCTTCCTTACCAGGCACACGTTGTCCCCACCCTCCAACCACTAGCTTAGGGCTGCTGCATTTTTGGAACAGGCCAGGATGGGCCTGGGGTGTGGGCTTTACTGTCCATTCCTGAGCTGAGCCGTGACAATGAGCCACCTCAGAGCCTTTCTCTCTCCACCTGGAAAGTGGGCACCTTGCAGACAAACAAGTGGGGAAGGTTAGAATGATCCGTGGTATTGGAGTAGAGTTGGGGACATCATTGTGAGCTCCAGTTTAGCTTAATGCAGATACAGATGGATGCATGTAGAAATATTTATAAATCTGTGTGTATGTAAGGGTTAATATACACACATACATTTCCTTGCTCTGTCAGCTGAGAGGGCCGAGAAGCAATGACAGCCCAGTATAAACTAGCACACAAGCACCCAGGCCTTGGTTGCTATTACCATTCTCAAAGATAGGAACCATGGCTCTTGGAGAAATTGCTGATTCTAAGACTGAAATAGAAAATATACAGGGTGAGATTGGAGCATCTTACAGTGTCAGAAAATAAGAAAGTTCACAACACACACACACACACACACACACACACATACACACACACACACAATGACAGGGGCTCAGTGTCAAAAGGACACAGGAGCCAACTGAAAGACCTCCCAATGGTCAAAGCTAGAACACTTTGACCCACAAAATAAATAATGTAGTATTGGATTATAACCCAAAGAATAAAATACATATCCATGACTCCATTTTGAGATAGAAAAATAACTAAATAAACACATAAATGGAGAGAGTAGACAAATCTCCTATACAGAAGAATTCCCAGTAATGAAGGTAGATACTCTGCCCTCAATCAGTTAGATTAAAATTCCCTTTCCTTAAGCATGGGCTGCACATAGTGATTTCCTTCCAAAGTACACAGTATGGAAAGAGGGGATAAGACAGAGTAACCTCACTGTGGAGGAATCTGGCCTCGGCCAGGTGATTGAGGTCAACATCAACAGGGATAAGTGATTCTGACAAGATGCTGAGAACGACAGTGATGAGAATGGCAATTCATCTCTGTGGTCTTCCTCTCAAGAACCCGTAATCCCAGTCTAACCATGAGAAAAACATCAGACAAACCCAAACTGAGGAACAGTCTATGAAATACCTGACCAGTATCTCTCAAGTCTGTCAAGGTCATTAAAAACAAGGAAATTGTTAGAGTCTAGAAGATTCTAAGGACACATGACCGCTAAATGTGATACACGGTCCTTGGTGGGATCCACGCCACTTGAGTGGCTGGAGAAGCTTCTTTAGCTAGAGGGACCCAGTTGGTGGCAGCTTCTGCAGGCAGGCGGATTAGGACCATCCCCCGAGACCGGGCATTTGGCAGGGCAGCTGTGGCTTGGCCCGGGCCACCTACTCTAGCACCTTCCTTGTTTGGCCTGCCCCTCTATAGTCCATGCCCCAAGGCTCCCTTATTTCCCCAACCAGTTCTTGGGAAAACTGGGCAAGGAGGGGAGTTTTAATGATGTGAGGATGCAGTGATGTGTTCTAATGCATTGTTTCCTGGGAACCTGGAATGAAAATTTTAAGAGCTCAGAAGCTGTACACTGAAGGCGCCTCTACTGTGGGTTCTCAGAAGGGAATTCCAACTAAATTGCAGAAATAAACATGCATCTTCCTTGTTTTTGTTGAGCAGTCACTGCACAGAGCCCGAATCCTTAAGTGACAGTGTGCTCCTCCACGGGAAAGGCAGCCATCCCCAAGGGGCCTGGCTACGCTGCCTTTCACCTGTGTTTGTGCTTCGTGGCCATCAGGCCACGTGCTTCACAAGAGCTGCCCAGAGCTGACCTGCTGTACCAAACCAGGGAACGATCCAGAAATGGAAAGAGAAAGAGAACTGTAAAAAAAAAAAAAAATGCACAAAGGAAAATAAGGTCTACGGCGTAAGTCATCAATGCATCAGTGCACGAAGTGTCCACACGCAAGCGAACCCTTGTGCTTGGGCAGGTGCTTCCAGAGAAGGAAGAGAAGGAGCTGGGTCTGCAATGCCCAGGCATCAGTAGGGGCAGGCTGTGTGGGTTGTGCCATCTCCTCTCCACCTCTCCCTGCCCACACCTGGGGACCCAGGTCCTGCGAGGTCTGGTGCAGGGGAGCCACTCAGCCCCACTTTGCACCTAAGTGGGTCTGACCCAGGACCCTTGGCGTCTGACATTTATTCCACTCTCCCCTCATGCAGCTGTATTTCCCTTGCCCCCAGCATAAGCTTGGTTTCAGCCTTTCTCCAGATCCCTGCAGAAACACTTCCAGGATGGCCCTGTGGTAGTGTTTAATGAATGGAAACATTCTCTCAGAAACAAAAAGAAAAAAAGCCTACACCAATCCCCAAACCTGTTAGTTGGAAAATATTCCAAGATCAACACATTTTAATTCACTAATTAATACAGCTAAAAGGCATTTTTCATATTAGACTTATTAAAATCACTTGTATTTAAGTGTTTTTGAACTCATATTTTCTGATGCTGTGCGTTTTTCTAAAGTGTTCTAGTCATGTTATGCAAATGCCTATTTAAATTACCAGGGGTATTTGTTTTCTATTTCTACTCTGTAAAACATAATTTTAATACAAGTTATTTGTGAAATGCACATTGGAAAAAAGAAAATAAGATTTGAGATGGCATTTCTATGATAATTTTATTGCAAATGTTGACCATGTTTTTGTATTTGTCTGCAAAAGGTAATGCAAAATATACATAAGACATATTTCTGGGATTTATTGTTGTATGTGACTAAATTAGTAGAGGAAAATTTGCTTCATTTTTTGAATCTGAGGCAGGGCAGTCCATCACCCTGTGATGCATGTTTTAGAGGGAACAGTCACGGCCATGCAGCAGGCTGAACTCCACACCATCACAGAGAGAAAATTCGCTATTGTTCTGTGCTTAAACAAGATTTTCTGACACCTGTGTGCTGCCAGACATGACATTTGAGGCAGAAGCACAAGCCTATGCAGAGGACAGGGAGGCTCAGCTTGAAGCAGGACAAGAATGCTGAGTGGAAGACATGACCAGGGTTCCTGGGAGTGACAAGGTGGTAAATGCAGGTGGTCAGAGTCCAGGGCAGGAGAGAGCCCTGGGAGAGGGCCCTAGGGAGGGTCTTCCAGCATAGATTTATCTAAAAGCTGCAGACTTCCTACTGCCAACACCTTTCTGATATGGGTGTGATATAGGCAGAATAAGATGGCTAGAGGCAAAAGATGAAATTGAGAGAGGGAACTCTGGATTAAGGATTAAATATTAATGCTATTTCTGAGCTTCCTGGCAGCCAAGGCAAAAAAGGAAAATGTAACAAGTTCAATGACTTTCATTGTCCAGTCAAAGAATACCTACCTCTTAGAGGAGAGACAGTTCCCTCAGTCTTCCAGTCTCAGTGGAATCCACAGCCCTCCCTCACCCCCACCCCAACCCCTGCCAAAAGAAGTCAGGAACATGGCAAGCTCTGTCTCCAGTAGTGAGTTTACAGAGGCTACAGAAATGCCCTTTAGGAAGGGTGATTGAATTCAAATGAAGGGTGTGGTGGTCAGTCACAGTTTTTGACGATGTTTCTATGCTGGGGTGGGGGTCACCTGTGACAGAATGAGACTTCATCTCCAACACGCCAACCCCAGTCCTACAGGGTAGCCATCGCTCACTCTTACATGCAGGAAAAACAGTGGGATTTCCCCCAGGCTCCCTTGAGCCCTGGGGAAAGAGGCTGCCATCCTGAGTGCTGGCTGGGTTACAAAGGGTAGTGCTGTAGGGCGCATGAGCTGGTGGGGACTTTATTTCAATCAGTGTTTTTTCCCTTTAGGTGCCAGCAATTGGGGCTATAAAAAAGCAGGACATGAAAACTTACCTGTGGAAACCCGCCTGTCACCTGGGGCAACCCCTCCATTGGTACCTGTGGAGAGAGACCTGTTTGCCCTGGAGAAGGGTGTCTCCCAGCAGCTCCTGAGCACACACAGCAGGCTCTGTTCACAGTGGACACGGTGTGGGTCTCTTGAAGGGAAGTGACAGCGAGTGCCGTCAGGGCCAGAGGGTCGAGCACTAGGCCAACTTGGGTTCAAATCAAAGCTGTGTGACTTTGGGCCAAGCCTTCCTGCCCCAAGTCTGCCTCTTCATCCAAAACCATGGAGATGACAACACCAGCCCTGCAGAGACATTGTAAAGCTGGCGAAGAATGTGTGCAGAGTGCCCGCTCACAGCGGGAGCTGAGGGCCCATGAAGATGCCCAGTGATGATGAGGGTGGGCGTTGCGTGGCGCTGAGCAGCTTGCAAAGTGCTCTGTGTACGTGATCCTGCAAATCCGAACAGTGATCCTGCGAGGTGAAATGTGACTGTTACCACCCCCATTTCACACAGGAGGAATCAGCTCTCAGAGAGGTTCAGTGACTTCCCAGTGATGCACAGCATGTCAAGGGTGGGGCTAGGGTGAGCCCCAGGCTACCGAGTCTCATTCACTGTTCCCTTTATCCTTTGTTCCCTAAGGCTGCGGGGCACCTTCGGGCCAGGCCCACCATGTTCACTTAGGAGCCAGCTTTGGAGGCTGGTCCAGGTCCAGGGCTGAGTGGTCGGTTGGGGCCTTGCCCCGTGGAAGTGTCTCGTCTGGTCACTAGGCAGGACAAGGCCTCGGCAGGACAAGGACTGCTCAGCCAGGCACCGGCTATGGGCCAGGGAGTCGCTTTCCATCTTCCCTGATTCTCCCCTTCCCCTGGTGCCCCTGGAGCTGGGTTAATTAGGTGAGGCCTGTGGTTCCACATCTAGAAAAGGGAGTTAGAGGCCCCTGGCTGTGTTCCCCTCCCCTTTGAGTGCTCCTTGCAGCTCATACCTGGTAAGTAGGTGATGCCCAAATGAGGCCGAGGTGCCCATGGGTTTCCTTTCTCAGAGGTGGGGCTGCGCGCTGGGTTCTGTCACTCAAAGGGGGCACTTGGAGCCTCCTCTGGACAGACTTATTCAGAGGGCTATTGTCAGGGAGCATGTGACCGGAGAGCCAGCCACCCTGGTGGCTGTGCACAAAGACCAGACAAAAGGCCTGGCCTGGGAGGTGCAGGAGCCGTGACAGTCATTTTAATGTTTGAGGCCTTTTGAGGCATCGATAAGCCTGGATCTTCTCCCCATACAGTTTCCATTTGAATCAACAGATATTTTAAAACAGAGTCCTTGATTCTGGGGGCATGGAAACCCCTCAGGTGGGCGTTTGCTAAGTGTCACTGTTCTGCAAGGCACATGCCCTTCACAGCCTGTGAGGGAAGGGGCTTCCTCCCTGGCGAGGCCCACTGGGAATCAGCCTTCGGATCTCCACTCCCATCCTCCCCTCTGGGCCTCTGTCCTCTCTTCTGTCTGGGCCGCCTCTCAGCAGAAGGTGGAGCTGCTGGTGGCCTGGGATGCTTCCCTGCCAGTGCTGGGCACCGACACCCATGCAACTCTGGGTCTGGGTCTACAGATACCATAAAGGGCATCAGCAAAGTCACTCAGGTTCACTCAAGAAAACCACGCTTGCCTTCCAGGGAGGTTTTGAACCCAAGACTCCAGATGCTTACTGAGCACCTTCTCCACGTCCGGCTCTGAAAGGGACTCAAAGTCTGATGGGGACCAAGGCAGACACAGGCCTGGCCTCAGGGGCTGACAGGCTGGAGGCAAAGAAAGACACCAAATAAATGATCACAAATTAATGATCACAGTTTGCAAAGTGCTTCAAAGAAGAGACAGATTAGTCTCACTGGGGGCACAGAAGCCTCCCTGGGGAAATCAAGCCTGAAAGAGGGCTGTGGGGCACTCAGCCATCCGTGCCACAGCTGATGGGTATGCTCCCGCTGTGTCCCAGCAGCTGGGTGAGGGGCTGGGTAGACACAGCTGACCAAACCTGATAGGACTGCTGTTCCCCTGGAATGCATGGTCGAGGCCAGGGTGGAGGGAGGAAAGGCAGGAGCAAGCAAAACAATGGCATAATTTAGGGGGTGATAATTAGCGTAATGAAGAAAGTGAAATAGGAGATGAGATAGGGCACTGCGGGGTGGGACCTGCAGCTGAGAGGGTCAGGAAGGTATCTTTGAAGAGGCGACTCAGGAGCAGCAACTGAGTTAGGCGCAATGCCAGCTGGTGAGTTGGGAGAGCACCCTGGCAGAGAGAAGAGCAGTGCAAAGGCCCTGTGGCAGGGAGGAACCAGGAGTGTAAAAAAGCACAAGGCGGCCTGTGTGTCTGAGGCATACAAGGGAGAGGGGCCTGAGAGGAGGTTGGGGGTCTGCAAGGCCAGAGGGAGGAGTCTGGATTCTACTCTGAGTGCAGTGAGGAGCCACAGGAGGGGTTAAGAGAAGAATGACATGATTTGACTAGTGTTAAAAATAAATCCCTCTACACTGTGGAAGATAATTCCTCAAAAAATTAAACATACAATTAACATACGATCCAGCAATTCTATTTCTGGGTATATATTCAAAAGAATTGAAAGCAGGGTATCAAACAGATATTTGTACATCCATGTTTATAGCAGTATTATTCACAATATCCAAAAGGTGGAGGCAGTCCAAGTGTCCACCAACAGAAGACTGGATAAACAAATGTGTTATATACATTCAATGGAGTATTATTCAGCCTTAAAAAGGAAGGTCGTTCTGCCATATGCCACAACACGAATGAACCTTGAAGACATTATGCTAAGTGAAATAAGTCATTCACTAAAAGACTACTATCATATGATTCCATTTATATGAGGTTTCTAGGATGGTCAAATTCATGGAGACAGAATGGTGTTTGCCAGGGGCTGGGGAGCAGAGGGAATGGGGAGTTACTGTTCAATGGGCGCAGTTTCAGTTTTGCAAGATGAAAGCGTTCTGGTTCTGGAGCTGGATGGTGGAGATGGTTGCACAACAGTGTGAATACACTGTGACTGGTCTATATACGTAAAGATGGCTAAAATGGTAAGTTTTATGCTATGTGTATTTTACACACCAAAAATCCTTCTGGCTGCTGTGTAGAAGGAAGTAGGGAGCCTGCCCAGGTCAGGGCTAATGATGGCCTGGACTAGGTTGGAAGCAGGGGAGACAAAAGGAAAAGGGGCCTGATTGGAGGTATGCATGGGAGCCGGCACCACAAGGACTTGCTGACATAGGCCACGGAGCCCGAGGGGAGTGAGGAATGGCAGGTGCCCTAGGTTTCTGGACTGAGGAATTTACCCAGAGAGTCTGCTCTGGAGCTGTTTGTAGTGACTGATTAAGGCAGAGACAGCAAAATCTGAACCAAGGCCTCCTGGCTTTGAGGGGCCCCAAAGGGGCAGACGCACCAGAGCCTGTAGCAGGCAGTTTGCAGAGCTAGGGCAAAGCTTAATGGGTGGGGTGAAGTCTGATCTGGTCTGAGAAGAGTGAGCAAAGACAGACAAAGGGAAGATGGGAAGGTGGAGGCGGGAAGGGACTGTGGATGGGCAGGTTATCTTCCTGGCATGGTCTGTAGGGAGCAATAGTGTGTTAATGGAGATGACCAGGCTTTAGGTCAAGGTCTCAAATGCAGAGATGAGGAGTCCAGAGTTCATTCAACAGTCACAGGTTTGACTGGTTCCTGCAGACCAGAAGGGAGAGACAGAAGTCCAGGTGAGGCTGGTATTACCAGGACATGGATTGCTTAAGCATCCAGGACCCCCAGGCTCTGGACACAGTCCTGGGAGGCCTCAGGGTAGGTGGCAGGAGGTGGGCCACTTCCATTCCATCCTGGAGATGGTGAATTCTAGAACAGATTGAGGCCTGTGAAGCTATCCGCTTCTTCCTTACCTGGCCTGGGCATCCCCGTGTGATCTTGTCTCCCAGCCTCTCCCCTTTGCTCACTGAGCTCCAAGCATGCTGGCTTTTCTGCTGTTCTGCAAACCCATGTGCTCTTTCCCACCCCAGGGCCTTTGCACTTGCTGTTCCCTCTGCCAGAAAGGCTTTCCCCGCAGATATTCACATGGTTCCTTCTCATGATTCAAGTCTCTGCCCAAATACCTCCTCCTTCAGGAGGCCTCCCTGACTCTCCCCTCCAAACCCTCCCCTATCCCCTCCCAGTTTCATCTTCCTTCTGGTTCTTATCACTGACTGAGAGGGACTTGCTGGTTTACTTGTTTATTGTATGTCTCCTACCTCTACCCCAAGCAGAAAGGAAGCCTTGGAACTTGAGACCTTGTCCCTCTTGGTCACAACTGTGTTTCCAGGATTAAAATAGTGCCCTTTGTGGCATGAGTACCATCAGTATTTGCTGAATGAATGAATATTTTAGGGGCCCTCAGTACAACTGGAGACCTAGCAGGCCCAGGGTGATCCGGCAAGGACCCAGGCCTTCAGAACCCACCCCACCCGCTGCCCAGGAGATTTCTGCTTTGTTCCCCCTCGGGCTTTCGGCAGCAGGAAGGCCAAGGGTGTTATGGGTTTGGTTTTGTAATTGGTTTGATATGATCATGAAAAGTATCTAAAAATTGGACAGCTGGAAATGTTTTTCCTCCCATTTATTACTTAAAACAGCCTTAGAGTTTGGGGTTGTTTTTAAAATCAGATTCTCCTCACTAAAGAAATAAAAAATCTAAAAAAATACCATAAGCCCACTCTTGCATATTTTTGAGGAGACCCCACGAGGTCATGACAAGTCCTCTGCTTGCGGGGGCAGGGCTCCTCCATGATCCAGACAAGAACCCGGGCGCGTCCAGAGCTGGGGCTCAGCCATCCTGCCGCTGTTGTATCAGGAGGGGTAGATAAATTAAGGTGAGTGTATTGCACAGTTAGACGTTAACCACGACAGTGAAAAAGTCTTGTGAATGTTAAAATGGCCCAGACTAAAATATACTGAGGTTAAAATACAGGGTAACTTTACAAATCACTAATAATTTCTTTGGCTTTCACTGCAATAGCATTGATTTAATTCATTTGATTCCTTTCTAAATCTATATTTCAGTTTTAGAGTTGTCAGTTTCTGTTAATGACAATTTTGCCCCATCTGTTCCAACATGAAAATGAGGCTCTTTGCAACAGACAAGAT
The DNA here is from genome assembly GCF_949774975.1 of Lagenorhynchus albirostris. Classification (NCBI taxonomy): domain Eukaryota; kingdom Metazoa; phylum Chordata; class Mammalia; order Artiodactyla; family Delphinidae; genus Lagenorhynchus; species Lagenorhynchus albirostris. The sequence continues at coordinate 21,391,952 of NC_083113.1, read as the reverse complement.
AGATCTTGAAGAGTTTAAGAAGGAGAAGTCTTAAAGGTATTTCACTCAGATTAAGCTCTGTTTGATGATTCACACTCAGAATGAAGCTGCCCACAAGAAAACTTTGTGTTGACACCAGGAGGAAATGTGAACCCCATCCCAAGAGCACTCACTGCCCGCTGGCCCTGTGGCTGCCCTTGAGTCATATGGGCCCACTGTGTTGTCATCGTTTGGTACGTTGGAGGGAATATTCAAAACATTCCCACTCATTCTTTTTTTTTTTTTTTTTTTAATGACAGAGCAGTAATTCTGGGTGTCAGCATATCAGAATTCCAGAGGCTGTGATTAGAATGAAAATGAGTTGCTGTAATTTGGCCATTCAAATCGTCATATACAGTAAGCCATTTCTGTAAGCCCTGTGAACTTCTGTCTGCTGCGGGGCAGGGTCTGACTCCTAGCTCTGTGAGAAACATCTCTGAAGATCCCCTCCAGCCCACCAGGCAACACATGTGTCAGTCTCCTGTAGGAGAGAGTTTTGAAAGCGTGGATGAGAGTGTGTGCCCAAATCTGGGACCAGGTGAAGGTATGGGAGGAGCCGGGGTGGGCTGGACATGGTCCTCTTAACAGAATGTATTGTAATAAAAGTGCTCAGATTCCCTGAAGAGGATGGGCCCTGCTCGGCCACAAGTTGGGGAGGCATTCCTGAGCCTGCGGCAATGGTCATGTGTTTTGGGGGAAAGAGGTTCCGCTAATTATCAATCATGGAAAAATAAACCCACCCTTTTAAAGAAGACACATGACCCAAGGAACAAGGGATTTTTAAAATTTGAAAACCTTCTAGAAAAATATGCAGGCATTTAAACATATATGGAATTAGGCCGGATCCTCAAAGCTAATATTCACCATATGTATTTACATTCAACTCAACTCCAACAAATTGAGTAGTGCATTACAGCATGGAGAAAGAGGAGATTGCTCTCACACGGGCTGACATTAAGTTGAGTTACTGTTTTGCTGTAGACTTTTCTGTAAAGCCTAAAGACAGTTGAGAAAATCAGACTGAAAATTCTCCTTGTGGATCTGCCTTCTAATTTCAATACAAATTAGTGAAATTTTAACATTTCAGATGTCACACCTTGAGCAAATTAAAAATCAACAAAAATATTAAGGTTCTGTGTTACCTGCTCAAGTGTACAGAATGTATAAAAAACTTTAATCAAACACTTGGGTTTGCTCAGTTTTAAATTGCGTTAGTTTAATAGTTTCTTTTCTGCTGTTTATATTAATGACATATTCCCATCTAAATATATTGCCATGCTGAAAAGTCATCACAATATTTCTAAGGTTGAATGAATGCAGTTGTATTCATGGTTTTTTAATAAAAAGATCTCTTTCTATTAAGTCCCCTCTTTTTCTTTTTTTGTTTTGCTCTCCAAGGATCAAGGCTCTCTACCACGTGTGCAGAAGTGATATAAATACACATCGGCAGCACCTCATTTAGTGTGCAAATGCCTGCTTTCTAGCCACAGAGTGCTGAGGAACCACTGTTTTCTCACATAACCCAGCTGAGGATGAGGCTGTGGTGGAAACACAAATTGCTTTTCCTAAGCATCAACTGAAGGTCTCATCACTTGGGAAAATGTCTCAATTTGCTCTTCTCGGCAGAGCGGTAGTAAACACTCCTGATTCAATGGGTAAGGGCCCCACCTCGTCTAGATGTGTCTGAAGGACTCGCAAGGGCATGGTGCAGGGTGAGCGTAGGGCCAGGAGAGCAGTCGGCCGCCCACTCTGGGTTCTTTGAGTTACAGGCTTGGGATGTGAGACCTTTACTTCGCCTCACTTCTAGATCATTGAAAACACCTCCAGAGAGCTCCCAGCCCCACTTGGTTAGGCTTCCTACGCTGCCACTCTGACCTGCTTGTCTGAAATGCAGTCACACTGGGCTCAGGGACAGGCCTCATATGGGTCCTAGTTTTGGCAAAACCAAAGCCAAACTTCCAATTTTATAAAATTGATCAGTTGTCAGGGTGCAGAGCAGGGGAGGGAGGTCGAGCCACAGGCTATTCAAAGGTTATTTGGAAATATATTCCCCAGGAGCCAGGAGACTTTGAACTTGACGGCTCTGGACTTGGGGCAGAAGACTCCCGCTCTGGAGTCTGTAAATGGGTGAACTGTGAAAGATGGCTTCTAAGGAGTTTTCCTGCTCCAGGACTGTCCCCTTATGGAAACTAGCCAGATCTTTTAATACAAGTAAGTTTGATTGAATCGTAAGTGCCCTAAACTATAAATACAAATAAATGCATTATTATCCCTACATTTACAGTTATTACGTAAAGTGAGGCATAGGATCTAGTCATTTACAAGGTCTGATTAATATAAAGACTTCATCTGCTTACTTGTCCTTCAAAACTATTTTTAAATTTATGGGCTGTTATGAAATATTTCAAACATAGAGACTAAAAATAAATAATATAATAAAAACATACTTGCACACCACCCAGTTTTATCAAATCTTAGCAGGATGTCACATCTGCTCCAGATTTTTTTCAGAAACGAAGAGGTTAGTTGCCACAGCAGTGTGCCGGGGCTCCCTGCAGCCCGGGGAGGGTGTCACCATCGCAGGGAGCTTTCTGCAGGCCGTGCCCTTGGCAGCCTGGGCAGAGGAGCTGGCTGACCCAGAAGGGGTGCTGTTACCTGACGGCACCACCTTGAACTTCTTTCTTCCGCATCCAGAGGAAGGGAAAGGAGGCGCAAACTGAAGGACACACGTTTGACCTGAAGGCCCAGCAAGAATTGCGTATTGCAAGGTGCACCACGATCTGTAGGCAAGAGAAATGAGGTGATCAAGGCTAAAAATGAATATGCCTGACCTGGGAAACTAGCCTTCTGAAATAATTAGGTCACAAGACGCAGGACGAGGAGTGCAGTTCTGGTGTCTGTTGAATAAGAGACACTTTCTCACCTCCCATGTCTTTTCCAAATGGTTGAAAAGTACCTCAGTTCTCTCATGGAATTGATTTTAGAAACAGTTTATTTCTGACCATGCAGGACAGGGGATTCAAGACCTGTCTTTCTAAGCCAGTTTGTGATGAGATCAGGGGCTTTGCTAATGAACTAGAAATGTTCCTGGATATGAAATCTTTACCCGTTTAAGAAAATTATATAGTATATTTCGAGCAAATTAATTTCATCTGGACCAGTTACAGCATATAATCAGCTATGTTATGCAAATAGTTATCTTTGTGCTTGAAATCAATAACTTATTTTCTTCTGTAATAAATAAAAAAGGGGGAGAAGTTATTATTAATTATGTACAAAATGAAACCTTTCCTTGCAAGACTGTGGGTTTCATTTCATTACGAAGGCTTTGTCCATGCCAATTTCTCGGACCCTGATGAGCGTCTTCAGCAAGATATCCCTAAGACCACCTGTCACTGGGGAGCCGCGCCTGGGCCTGCCTCTCTCAGGTGCATGACGGGTGGTCTCTGCCAGCAAGCCAGGCCAGCCCAGCTCTTCCCTCTGGCTGCAGTTCCAAGGGGCACCTTATTTATAAAGCTTGCTCAACCACTGTTTCGTCAGTACAGCTCCAGTTATAGATGAAGTTAATGACAATATTGATTCTGCCATAACCCATGTTAATACTGAGTGTATTGCCTGTTCGCCATTGGGCCCTATTTATGAGGTATTTCTGCCCTCCTGATCGTGGCTGAGTCCTGCAGGAAAATCAGTCTTCATACTCGATTCTAATCAGGTGTGTCCCTTTTGTGACCACCTGAGGGGTAGAATGCAGGAGCAGGGGTTGTGTGACCCTTCGTTCCAACCAAGCCCCTTGGATCAGTTTGTATTCTCACAGAGGTCATCATCACTTTTACTCTGTCCTTCAAACAGGACCTCCGAGTTCAGGGACCCCATGGAGGGAGAATCAGCAGAGCCACACAGAGCTGGGATGGCCGGGTTGGGCGCTTCTCCCGCCTGGTCACACCCCTGCTGATTTGATAGAATCTTTTGGGGGGCTGTTACCCCAGGGTCTGCTCTCGCAGAAGCTGGTGGATTTTCAGCCCAGCGTGCACAGTCACAGTCACTTAAACGTGGAAATCCGTCAGAGCATCCGTGGGGCTGTGGCATGGTTAGTTTTGGCCTGCTGCCATTTCATTTATGAGGTACTTGTATTTGACAAACGGATCTCATTTAGGCACAGATATCAGGCTTCTTCCTGCCTGATTATCAGGCACGAGACCCCGCCCGACCTCAGTCCCACGCCTGTTACCTCCGTGGAGGGGCCGTCGCTTTCTGGCTCCTGGGAAGGCCCACGGCAAACACAAGCCTGTCCCTGTTCTTCAAGCAGAGGGTCTGCAGCCAGGGTCTGTTGGAGCCTTTATTAGCACAATGTGTACGCCCAGCAGCAACAGTCCCACCTCTGGAGATCTTGTGGGGTTGCTGGGGGCAGACCTGGGCCTTCAGGAGACACAGGAGGACCAGGTGGGCGAGTGGCCCAGGCCCATCCACGTGCTGCTGCAGGAGGAGGGGCAGGGCCCGCTCTGGGGTGGGCAGGGGCAGCTTCCAGGGTCCAGAGCATGGTTGACAAGCCCGGGTTTTCCAGGGAGCACTGACCTCTGAAGTTTCTTCTTCCTCAGCCTTCCCTGCCGTGGCTCCTGGCCCCCCTCCCTTTCTCCTGCTGGGAGGCAGTGGGGTCTCCGCTGGCCTCCGAGTGTGGTGGCCGGCAGACGCCTCGTTAAACACCCTTCCTCCATCCAGCCCTGTTTATGGATTCCTCTGACTGAGTCTGCCAGGCGGCTTGAACCGGTTGTGGACAGCTGGGCCGCTTGGCATTTTATGGCAAGTGGCCGCTTCCCAAGGCTGTAACTGCGTATGCCCGTGGGCGCCGGGGGACGTGCCTCCCCCGCCTGGCCCTCCTGAGGGGTGCCCTCCCCAGGGGCACAGCCCGGCTGGAACCGGCAAGCCACTCTGCCGCCCTGGCAGGTGAGAGCAAGGGCAGAGAGCTGTGCACGGCCGGCCTAGGCTGGGCAGCTGGCAAAGGCTCCATCCAGAGGGAGCTCCCATGCCATTCCAGACTGATGTTTCCATGATAATGAGGCCTCCTGGGGAGGCACCTTATTGCTCTTCACAGAAGCAACCTCTACAGAGAGAAATTAATTGTTTTGTTGTTGATGGAAAAGAAATAGAAGAATCTGTGTTAAAGTGTTATCCCTACTTGGAGGAGTTGGAAGGCAGGTCGCAGGTGGCTCTCTCAGGCCCTCTTCCGGAGAGGTTTCCAGTGGGTAACTCCTGCCTGGGATTAGCCAGGGGGCTGCTGAGGGGCTGAGGTCCTCATACAGGGCACATGCTTGGGTTTAAGCCCCAGCTCTACTGCTTAATCACTGTGCCATTCCTGTGTCTCAGTTGCCTGATCTGAAAAATGAGGCAATAACATATTTTCTTATGGAGTGGTTGTGAGGATGAAATGAGATACTATGTGTCCAGTGCTTTGCCTCCAGGCATAGTAAGTACCCAGGGATTGGCTAAGAGTACGAGCTGGCCACATGGGAGGGTTTGGTAGCTGGTTGACTCTGGACGCTCCTGTGGGCCAGATCCAGCTGCCTCTGCGGGGCTGTGCGTGTTAACCTGTCCCGTATAGAGTCCTGAGCCCTTTAGTCCCGAGGCTCTGACCAGCCTCTGCTACTTGCCTTATAGGTGCACCTCCACTTGGCTCTGAGGCAGGAGAGGGTCATCTTCACCCTCACCAGGCTCCAGCCCCACCCATAGCTGGACCAATGGCCACTGGGCTCCCATCACACCAGGGGCAGCACCCAAACCACTTCCCGGGGCTGCTCCGTAAACAGCGGACCCGCATACACAGGCACGTCCTAACGGGGACCCCTGAAGCACATTAGCGTTTACAGAGCATCTGGGAGACAACAACTTTTATGGGAGGGATTTTAATTAGTGCTCTGGCTAAACGCAGTGGATTTAACATGGGTGGAACTGGCTGATGCGCTGACTTCCGCAAAAGGCATCTGGCCGGGAAACGTGGCCGTGTTTATCACCTGGTTCCTGGCTTTAGTGGAGGTGCGGGTCGGAGTGGTGCTGAGAGCCACCCAGAGACAAGTGGTCAGCGCCACCACTGTGGCCGCCAAGGCAGGGTGGGGTGCCGTCACACAGTGCCCTGTGCTCAGAAGGGCTCCATATCGGTTAATGGTCTGCTCTCATCATCTTGAAATTCTTCATAATTTAATCATCAGTAAGCTGAATGTAGAGAGTGTTGGTAGAATGCGTGTATCAAGAAGTGAAATAAAAACAGCTGAGTACGTTTTGTGTGACATTCCCCTTCTGAATGAAATGCACATGGATGTACAAGCTACAAAACACAGATTGTGTAATTTTGGTGATTCGACATATGAGTTAACTACTCTTATATTTATGTTTAAAATTGTCATGGCACAATATAAAGATAGACAGTAAAATTCATGCTAATAATTAATACAGTTTAAATTTTTCTTCACTCAGAACGACGTTAAATAGCAATCTTAAAACACCACGATGAGTTGAGAGAAAGACAGCAGAAAAAAAGCAAATGCTTTATAGTTTAGTACCTTGAATGACAGTTTCCCCCTGCTCTTTGAACAAGGAGTCCCATGTTTTCATTCTTCATGGGGTGTTGCCTGCCATGCTGCTGTCCCTGGGCTTTGGCTCAGGAATTCGTGAAAGTGTGGATCTTACAACAAGCCACATGAGGTAGAATGGACAGTAGCAGAGTAATGATAAAAGGCCTACTAAATTGCCTCTATCAGCGTTTGCCAGGATCCAGACGCTGTCCTAAGCATTTACATGGATTCTCTCATTTAATCCTACAAACCCACAAGGTGGGTACCTTTATTATGCCTATTTTACAGATAAAGACATTCAAGGCCAGAGAGGTTAAGTAACATGTCCAAGAAGGCACAGAGCCAGTAATCAGAGCCCAGCTGGGGTCCAGAGCCAATTTTCTCTGCTTCCTCCTTATTCCGCTGCCCCCATTTCACCCATTTTATGGGATGAAGGTGCTGAAGCTCAGAAGGGCATCCTAAAGTCATGGTGGGACAGGGTGGTAGCAGGCCTGGGCCTCAGTCTCAAACTCTTGACTCCCATATTTCTGCTCCTTCCCCTAACCTGCACTGCCTCATCTGGGCTGGAAATGTTTTCCTCTTTCCTCTGAGAAAGCATGTCATCATTTGTCGTCAAGGGCTCCAGCTTTCATATTAATAACCCAATGAGCAACTTTGTTCCACATTCCTTTTTGAGTGATGACTCGGGACCTCAAAATAGCTGCGACTGCCCCATTGTTGGTGCCTTCACACATGCACACAGACCCCCACACACCACACAAAGACACCAGCACTGAGATAGTCGCACACACTGCTGAGACACACAGACAGACACAGACAGCAGATACACACACTCAGACACACCACCCAGATGCACAGACACACTTGAGCAGACCTGCATGCAGACCTATGCACACGGATAAGTGACAGGCATGCACTAGAGGTACAGAGAGGCACACATGCGCACATACATTCATGCATGTGTGCACAGGCAGCTAGACATGTGAACATACACAGAACAGATGCAAAGCCCATCCCAACACTGCCAAAAATCCCAGTAACTCACAGCCACAGAACCATAACTATGGGCACTGGTGTGTGATGAAGCCAAAGGGGCCGTGGGCGTCATCGCCCAAGGTTTGTTGGCAGCTCTAAAGCAGGCCCTCACAGGGACCCCTCTGCCGGAAGGAATTAAGGTAGAATACAGGGAAGTACAGCAGAAAATGACCTTGGGGTCATGTAGAACCCAAGTCAAGGTGGCCTATTCGTGGGCAAATGTTTGTTCTGTATTTAAGGCAAACACAGGCTTAGCATCACCAAGTGATTATACATGTACCTGCTTTGACATTCTCGGTTCCTTCAGGAGCTCCCCACTGGCAGGGAAGCCAGACACTCAGCTGCAAAATGATGGCAGGCTCAGGGTCGACAGATATGCAGGTCAGAATGGAGAGATCATAGGGCCTGAGGTGGTCAAGGAGGGCTTCCTGGAGGGGGAGGTCTTGGGCAGTGCAGAAACAGGCCCTCCTACCCTATACCTGCCTCTTCTTTCTTCCTTCCTCCTTCACAATAACCAGCCCACCTGGAACCGACAGTGGATTTAGGAAACTCATTGTGACAACCTCTGAGATGGTTTAGGGTCTTTCCTTATTTCACTCCCCTCCCCCATCCATCTCCTATGAGGTTGGTTCCATTTTCACCCCATCTTCCAGATGAAGAAACAGGCTCAGGGAAGTCTTTGGCCCGAGGGCTAGCAGGTAGGAACAGAAGTGGCTGTATCCCACTCCAGGGCTATCTGGTTTCTAGGTCCAGCTTCTTAGCTGTCCTGCTTTTCCCTGTGAGGTTTAAGGGGTGGTTTGGGCTCCCCACTCAGAGAAATGGGCACAGAGCTGGCTCCACATGTGAAAGGGAGTCCAGGGGACCTCGATTAGGCTGTGCGGGAGGCAAGCACTCTGGACCATCTAGGCTGGACAGGAACCCAGGCCCTGCCCTGTGCACTGGATGTGCGACCCTGGCAGGGGTTCCTATGTCTGGGTCTCAGACCTCTGTTTTTTGAGATGTGTATGAGGATTTGATGAAATCAGGCATGTAACGTGCTTTACACATGGACAGGCCCATAGTAAGTGTCCAGCGAATGTTAGGATCACTATTATTATTATTATAGCCTGTGTTGCCAGCTTAGCCAGGGTTAGGGCACAATTGGAAAGTTAAAATTACAGGCAGGTGCTAGAAGAGTGGGAATGAGGAGACTATGGTTCTGAGCCCGAGAGCACGGACTGCTGTGGTCAGATCAGGGTCACAGGCTTATTGTGAATATGCCGGCTTCACAAGGTCAGCCGAGCACTGAGCTTCCAAATCCATCTTTTCTTGACGTCCATTCCCTAGCTCTTCAGGTATGATACAGTCTGGGCTAGAAGTGACATGGGTTCTTACTGTGTGACCTTAGGCATGCATCTCAACCTCTCTGGTTGCCAGGTGTGTCCTGTGTACAATGAGAATAACAACATCCACCTTGAGGTAGTTTCTGGAGTTCAGATAAAAGGAAAAAAGCCTGAAAGGGCTTTGGAAAGGGCCACACGGGGCTGGGCAGCAAGATCCTTCCTGGGGCTGAGAATTCCCCTGCAGATAGCGCCCCCTGCAGTAGGGAAGGACATTAGGGCACAGAAGACAGAAAGGGTTCCCAGGCCCTGGGCCCAGCCCACACCCCAGGAAAACCCAAGTGCTTTCCAGCCCTGGGAAGGTGGCATTCTGCATCCTGTAGTTTCCATGGAGAAAATTCCAGTCCCTGCCATTCTGCAACCCATTTGACCTAATTTATGCTTTATCATTTTAGGCAATTTTGTCATTTGAGTGGGGGAGGGGTGGTGTCCAGAGCAACTGATGAAATCCCTCATTCTGAGTCACCCTCATTCTCCTGCTTAAATTCGAGTCATGACATAATACGCCTTGACTATATGTACATATGTGTATATATGCATATACACACGTCTGTCTGTGTGTATATGTACCTGAACGTGTATGTGTATGTGTGTAAAGACGAGGTTGGAAGGTAAACTGGGAAAGC